>NW_009615441.1:0-2651 GCF_000690535.1 Cariama cristata
ATAACCATTATAATATAATTTTATATATATTATAATCATAACCATGAATAATGTCATCATTTCAAACCTTGACATTTTCACGGACCTTCTGTGGTGTTACTGGGGCACTGACACATCTTCGGAGATAGCTTCAAGCTCATCATAGCATCAGACAGGTGTTAGGGTAATAGTTTACCCAGATTGCATTTTAGAAGCCTTCTCAACAATTAAAATGAAAGCTGAAATCCTGAAAAGGAAAAGGGGAGCCACACCATGAAAGAATAAGACTAAATATTGTTTGATAGCAGTGTCATTAAAACATCCACTGGGGAAAAAAAATAATTGGTGAATGTTTAATATAAAACAGCCATTTAAGGCTTGAAGTCAGGTAATCTGCCTGCCAGAAATAAAGCGTAATAACAAATTCTCAAGGTACATCCAAGATAACTGGTCCCCCCAATACTTCATCCTATGGACCCAGAATCAAAAGTGATCAAGTTACCACTATTGAACTGATTAATATTCCTGCACACATTCATATCCCAAACAAAATCTTTTACTTTAAGCTACTTTCATTGTATATATAACCCTCATGGAGGTTTTTAGTGTTGGATGGTTTTATGTTGTAATTCTTCTACCCTGAGAACACGGGCCTATGAGTTAACGTGCTCAACCCATGCTGTGTCACATACTAAGCTTTTGTAAGAGTATTGTTTTGGTGTTTAACCCTCATGGAAGAGAGTACAGTCCAATTCTTGATCTGTTATCTTGTAGGAATAGATATTTTTAAACAGGAATCCTCATTGCCAACCATCCCCACATGATGGCTGAGCGTAACTGGCGTCAGACACAGCCAAATCGGTAGCAATGAAACAGATCTGAGGTGAAGCCAGAAAGTCATGTCCGTGGGTCAGGGTCTGGGCTCATTGGGACACAAGACCAGGCACAGGCACAGCAACAACATCCACTGCAGTGGATGTCCCGCGGGGACCAGGCACGAGAGCATCGGCTTAAGCATGACACCAAGCGAAGAGAAGAGGAGCCTCCACTGAGGCTTCTTCTAACTCCTTCTTTGAAGGCCCCTGGCTACATTACTTCTCATCTGACCCTGAACCCAGGCAGTCAAACCCAGAAAGGGTAATGATGGTGAGGATGCTCTCAGGACCCTTAGAGGCCCGTTCAGTTTCCCAGGTTGTCTTCAGAATGAAAAAAAATCTTTGCTTTTCCAGTGGATAATAATGTTAACCTTGGCATCAACAAAGGCCCAGGAAACATTACAGGTTACGTTGCTTTGTGGTTAACTTGGTGGATAAATTATCAGTAAAGCAAATATAATCTCACTGGTTTGAAGCAGTAAAAAAAAAATGTCTACGAGGCACAACAGAAATGATGCTAAGATAGCTCCAAACTCCTAATACACAACAAACATTTCACTCTTAACTTCCAAAGTATGAGATTCACCTCTTCTGACTGAGGGAGCAATTTTTACACCTAAGTGTAGATCTCTGACGCCATTTGGGAAGCTCTAGGGCACACTGTCCCAACTCTGGCTCTCACTCCAGGAATCACAGCTTTTCCATGTGTCAGACTGGCCACTCCAAGCAATTTTTGTAGTTAATGGAGAGAAAGGCAGCAGCAGAGAATTATTTATTTGGTATACCTTAAATTTCTGTCTTAAGATGAGATTAATCACTCTCTAGAGATGCTTCTTTCTCTCCATCAGCAATAAAGGGAGCCTGGAGTGACTGCCTGAGACCCTCACCTCTAGCTTTGGGACGCACAAACCGGAGCAGATTAATTTCACCCACTCTGTCTTCCATATCTAACCTGGAGGGAAAAGAAAAGATATCCAACAGGCAATAACTTCCCACTAGCAATGAAATGATCATTCCTGACATCAGTTTCAGGGTCCCAAAGCACCTATACCAAAATCTTATTCACTGGTCTGTTCTTTTCAAAGATAATGGCATTCAGTTGAATACTTACCCCCCTGCGTAGCTTGAGCCTCGCACTAAGCACAACTTGCAAGGGGGATGGAGATAGGAATAGTACTGTATTATTTTCACATAAGCCTCTTGCTCCAGTGGCTGGTTATGAATCATTTCACATCCCAAGACAACAGAAATGCCCTGTACCTCAGTGTGATACTTCATCTCCATTAGAAAGTTAAACAGAGAGCCCAACTCAGGATTGTCACGTAGCAACTACCATTTTTGTCCTTAGTGACTGAAAAGAAGTAGAACTGTGAGAGTTACAACAACCCCTACTCCTTCCTATAAGTCCAAGCCAGCTACTGTGACATTGGCAGGCGTTTTGTCCTTGACTTTAAAGGGCATTGACCAATCTCTTTGTGCTTTACGTGAAAGCTGACAGTCTAATCGTTTGTCAGTCACCAGGAAATATGGTGCTAATATTCCTGGCAAGTTTTTCTCAAATGTGGATAGAGGATTTCCTGGCTCGGCTGAATTCCAGAGTGCTTTTAGGAAAACAATAGATCTTGATTTAAAAGTGGTTAGAGAAAAAGCACGTATCCCATTCCCCCCAGCAAATTGTTTCCCTGCTTGCTCTCACTGTTCAAAATACATACTTATGTCTCGTCTGACCTTGCCTTGAGTCCTTGCCCAGCTACTGGGTAATTTTTTTGTCTTCTAGCCTGAAAAGGTCTGTGCCAC
>NW_009615442.1:0-1758 GCF_000690535.1 Cariama cristata
CGCTCCGTTTACCGCCAGAGGTTCCCGAGGAGCCGATGGGATCAAATCCATGCCGTAACGTCGGCCATTTCGTAAAACTATGTTCAGACAAGCTTTGGGGTGCCCCACCTAACTGACCTCTAATTTGTCTAGGCAGACAACAATCAATCTTAATTGTTAAAAATTGTCTTAAAATGCGGTGCAAGGATTCCGTTCTTTGCCTAGCTGCCATCGTTTTCACATGTACTGATGTCAGGCCAAGCATCAAACACACACGGTACTTTGTCTCAATTCTCTGCTTGTTACACTCAAAAGAGAGCAAAATTGTTCAGATCAATGCTAATGGAGTTTTATTAGTAAGAAACACAATTGAAGGAAGAGTTAGACTATATATTTCTTCTTCGTTGCAAACACCGTTGACATTTTTGAGCAACCTGAGGAAACTCTGTCACCTCTAAACTGATTTATTCTGCCTGGTCACCGCTAAGCTACTGATCTTCTGAACCACCACCACCACACACACCAAACAGCACCGTAAACACCTTCTTCCATCAGAAGGCAACATAGGTTCCAGCCTGGGCTCAGGTCATATTCACTCATTGCTTCATCACCTCAGAAAGACACTTTAATCTGACAGCGCACAGCTCTGAGCGTGCAGAGCCCTCGACAGCAGAACTGCTGCACATCTCACCTATTTGCAGCTGGGTAAGGTTTGTGGGCGCAGAGCAGTGCAGAAAAAGTTACTTTTTATAGAAGGTCACCCAGACAGCTTTATAAGAAGCATGGATACCTTCCTAAGTTGCTACTTTAACGCTCTAGTGCTACAGCTAGAGGTAGGCTTGCCTAAAAATAGAAGTTAAAAAAGGAGAGAGATTCAGATTCTGTGTTTAAAGGGCTTCTGTGCAGGCACAGAGCTGACTGCACCAGTTACCGCAAAAAAACGTTTTACAGTCCAGCAATAGAATGTGCTTACAGGATTCACACCCTTTTACAGCCGCATTTCGAGTGGAAGCATCTCCCACCCTCCTGATTGCTACCAACCCAACCCTTGAATCTTTACATCATAGACAAGGGTAATTTAACATTCAGTCTTGCCATTTTAGTGCTGTTTAAAATAACAATATCAGTTCTGCAAATGTGAAACGTTGTGTTCATCCTCCAAAGCAAGCGCGTGACATTCATCTCCTGCTTCAGAACAGAAAATCGCGCTTCGATCCCTCTCTCAGACGCTTGGTGGCCAGGTCTCGGTGTCAGCCAGGCACGTCAGCTTCGCCAGCTGCTCAGCAAAATCTCTGAAAATATTCCCTCCTAGACAACATGATTAATGATGAAAGTGCTGCAAACTGACCCAGAGCTTCCCCTCTGGGGATGTTCCCAGCGGAGCGAATGCAGCGTACAGGCAATTGCTCAGCTGAAGTAGCTCTGCTCTGACAAAGTTAACACACCTTTTCGGTTCCTCTGCAGCAAACACATTGATGTTCTTGTGAAAAAAGTTTACTAAAAGCGGCAATTATGGTAACATGCAGGGTCCTTACGACTCTGGAAGGCAGCAGAGCCCCTCAGTGGTCTTGGCGAAGCCCGGCCGAGGGCCCCTCTCCAAATACAAAGCACAGAAACCTCTTTCTCCTCCCCTCGTTTAGCTTATTCTCTCCCACATAACACCATGTACCTCTTAAACCCAGTGACAACCTCGGGCACTGCCACAACCATAATCAATGCAGAGCCACGGTCAGAAGCCTTAGCATACCGCTATTCCTTTATTCCTTGGGGGGGGGGGGG
>NW_009615442.1:1768-16842 GCF_000690535.1 Cariama cristata
TTAGAAAAAGACAAGAAAAATTTGTTATGTTAGAAAATTTCCGAGAATGCTGGTGTCAGTAAACACAACCGTGTAAGTACCGAGTTCCCAGAACTCTGCTCACCTCCCTCCAGATCACAAAATCTTGTTTCCAGGCAGAGCATTACCATTCTTTCAGTATTGATGCATTTATTGATTGAACTGACTGAAGCTTTAAATCAGCAGGGAAAACAGTAACCACAGTAACACTCTCCATCGACCTGATCCTGGTATATTTACCTTTTTTTTTTTTTAATCATTGGGGAGTGTTTGGATCAGAAGCAGCATTAATGCCCAGAAACAGAACAGCTCCTGACTGCTTCATTTCTCCATCTACATATGTATTTGTGTGTATATACATATATATATAGTCCCATTTATAGTTATTATGAAGCCTCAGTGCTAAAGCAACCCTGGCCTTACCTCTCTCTGGATTTGGTTCTATAGGGTTTTGCCTGCATGGGCAAGTAGCACTTTTACTCACACTAACACGAGGGGATTAACAGCAAACTGCAGCTTCTTTGTTAACATTTCCAAACACTACTAGGTCAAATTGAGCTCTAACATTTATGTATAATGAAAATCAAGATCTATTTTGGTTCTGGACCTCTAGGTTTAAAGGCTTCGCCTTTCTTACTTCAGGTAAGAAATCTTAGCTAAAACTCCTGTGGAATAATACAGAAAGTGTCCTAAGCAAGGGACAACTTCTTTGGAAAGGCATCACTGCAGAAGCAGGGTGGAGATGAAGACAAAAAAGGGGGGGAGAGAGAGGGAGAGAGAACACACAATGACAGAGGAAACAGATAAACACAGCAAGTCCCAGGGTTGTGAGGGCTCAGAACAATCAGCCCCTCCTCCTTGGTTATCCTAGCTCACCAGTAAGTGATAATGACTGGCAGTTATCCTACAGCTTTAGATAAACTCTAGCATGTCACTTTGAGATGGAAAAGTTCCATAGCATCCAGCAATCTTCCATTTATTCTAACGTAACACCACAGATTTAGGCACATGCCTAGCTTTATGAGCTAGAAGTTCCCACTCAACTCGGTTAAGACAGCGATCCCCCACTTTGTGACATGGAGAACACACACAGGGGGGTTTTGAAGCTTTATTTTAAACAGGTTCTTGCAGAAAACTCTGGGGGACCAAACCCGAGACAAGTAACACCCTTCAAGACCCCAAAACCTGGCTCCCCATCTTCACACTTGTCAGGTTTTCACGAGGGAACTAATTTCACTGTGTCACAGGGCTGAATGTTTATGACCCCGTGGCTCTGGGAATGCTGACTGATGAGATACAGAGCAAGCACCACTGAAGAAACACCATATTTCTCAGCCTTTTGCTAAAATGATTAATAAACCATCTTTTCTCATTCACAGGCTGACTAGAAGGGCGAAAGGGAGCTGGATTAAAAGATGACAAGAAATTAAATTGTCTTGCAAAAGTTCTTGCTGATGCAGCCAAGGAACGGGGAAAGCTGTCTCCAGCTCTCTGATAAATCGCCCAGTGCATTTCGATTGGAAATGGACTGGGGTATAATTAGCAAGTGAATTCTCTCCTGTCAGCACAAAAATAAAGGAGGAGGGGGTGTGAGGGGGAAGAGCTCATTTTAAAACTAAAGCCAGGACTTCAGATGCCAACTGACAGGTTGTAAACCGAGCCTGAAGTCCAGAGAGCGTGGACTCGCAGGCAGATAACACCTCCACTGTGGTTCATACCTTGTCTGTAGGCATTTCCACAGCAAGAGCTACAGCTCAAGTAAGTGTCGGTGTTGTGACGGGATTAGATGAGCCGCTAGACCCCCGATCACCGCTTTTGCAAGCACACAGAAGCGACAAGCTCCCTCTGGAGAAGAAAAACCAGCTGTATTTCAGAGTTCATCTGGGCCAACAGACTTATTTCTAAACACCTCTGCCCTGAAGATTACGTAAGATATCCGTGCATGTGTGAAGATACCTGGCCACCACACCATATGGGTAGAAGCGCTCGCCTTGCTTTTGCATCTGTGACTATAGCTTGCTGTCAGTGTCCTGTAAATTGCAGCATACAAACTCGTTTCACAGAGCAGTCAGAAGCTTTGCTCGGCCCCAAAACTAACAGGGAAGTTGTGGGAAACAGGCTCCACTGCCACAACTAATGTCGCCCAGCTCCTCGACTCGCCTACCGCTGACGACAGCCCCTCCACGGAGCACTGAAAGGTGCCAATTGAGGGTATTAAAAAGTGCCAAGAGGACAGTTGGCTGATGGGATGCTGTGCATCCCCCTTTCTCGTGGGAGAAGGGGACAGGAAAACACAAAGTGGAAGAAAAGCTTGGCTTACATTGCCTCCCGGCGGAGAAAGGCTACGGCACGCCACACAACAGCCATCCTCATCCCCACAGCAGCCGCCAAGGTTTTCCTGCCAGTAAGGGGACTCGTGAGCTACTTCCAAGGAGACTCAGACACTCACCATTTCAGAACACCACTCGTAGAGATCTCCGTGGGCTCTGGAGAGCTGCATCCCATCGTATCCCAACTTGTGCTTGTGGTTGTCCATGCACACATCCTGCAGCTTCAACCTCAAGTTGCTTACGTACCTCTCGGTTGCCACTGCAACACCCTCAGCAACGTCAACCACTGTTACAGCTGATGAAGGTGACTGCGCAGCCCATCCCTCGGACCATGTGCAACACCATGGTGACACAGGTCACCATCAGCACCCTGAGGACACACCATTCACGCTGCCCTGCCTTTGGCCTTAGTATTTATGATGTGCCTCCTGGACCTGCCGTGGTCCATTAGGGTTTCCAAACACTGATGGGTTTTTGCTTTGCTTTGCGCCACGAGCTAAGTTGCTTCTTACAACCACATTAAGGAAATAGTAAAATAAAACTAATCTGGCACTGAAAGCTGGGTTACACTCATGACAGCCCATACCAGAAAACATCAAGATAGAAGGGTGCATCTTTGATCTCTGACTATTTCTAATAAAAAGTGTGATTTCCCTGACAGCCAGAGAGAAAAATAAGAGCAAGCACCACTTCAGTGAAGGTCTCCAGTGCATGGAAACAGCAAGGAGAAGAGAAAAGCAGCAGTGCCAAAAGCATTTCTGTTTCTGTCACCCTGCAGCACAGCAGCCAGTTAGCCATTGGTATCTCCAGGTCCCACTGCTCTACCACACTGCCAAGACAAAAGTGTGGAGTAAGTGTTAAAAAAAAAAATCAGAGGCAGGTAGCACTGAAATAAATAATTTTGTGAAAAATGACTATACCAGAGCAAAATCCAGCATGCAGGCTCCTCTGACTTCCTGGTTGGTGGCCCTGAGATCTAAATGAGCCCATAATTATAAAACTGAGGAGGAAGATATTCTCCTGCTGCCTTTGGACTTGCTTCCCATGTAGGGCTTGGGACTTCAAGGGTGTGATGGGGACACTTTACAGCATTACAGACATCAATAGGCACATTCAAAAAAACAATTGAGAAATCCTAGGTGCATTTTTTCCAGTTTGTATTCCCTGCTTTCAGTGAGCAGAGAAAAACCCGGAGAGTAAGACTGGTTCTGCCACAAAAAGGGTCAACACAGCTCAACCAAATGCTTCTTTCCAGATGCAAGCCAAGCAGAAGCCAGCTGAATGCTCTCTGTCACCATTACAGAAGAGATTCTGAGGTGAGATTCATCAGGAAATGGATGTGAACAATTAAAGAAGAGTTTTCTTTTCCCTGTTGGGAAGTGCAGGCAAATCAGAGCCCCTCCTTACCTCTTCCGTACGCTGTATTCGCCGTGACAGCCACAGTGTAAGGACAAAACCTGGTCAAGGCCATCAGTTAGAAAAGCAGCATCCTGCAGAAACTCCGCTTGAAGCCGGACTCTGGGCAGTAACAGCTTTCAGATGAGATAAGACACAGATTCTTCTCACTTTCACTGACAGAAGTTACACTCGTATATCGTCTGGGAGCATGGATGTGTGAAACCCAACTGCTGCTGCTAAACATTTGCTTTTTATAGAAAAGCTTTTCGCAGAAATACCATGAGAAACAATTATTACACCATCAGTGCAACCTTTCTTAAATTATCTTGGCCACACACGTGCCAATCCACTGCAGGGTGATACCAGGCTTCACTCACAACTGCACTAACGTGTGTCCTAAGCCAAGAACTCACCCCGTAAGAGCTTCTAGGTGCTCGCTGTCTCCTCGCTGGCCTTCGGCTAGGGGAGCGCAAGGCAAACGTAGGAGTGGGCTCCTCAACGATCTACCACCCTCGTGCAGACCAGAGGCCCCAGGTGTCACCACTCATCCTTGCACATGAAAAATAAACTCTCAGCCCTGATATTCCAGTATTGCCCAAGACTCAAAAGCACAACTGACTCCAAAAAGCTTAACTTTTGGATCGGCTACGCTTACAGTCTAGCAGAATCTTTGATTTTCATTTTCCGTGTCTCAGCAGGTCAGAGGGATGATGAACTGAAGTTTAAAAACAAAGAAAAAGCCACCATCACCAGCTTCCCCTAATTAAACTCACTTCCCCCCCTTATTCTGTTTTTCCCCTTCCTGCAGGTTGGGTTTCTTGGTTGGATTTCTTTTTTTTTTTCTTCACTAAAATAAACCTTCAGACTCCATCAGGTCCTACAGCATTAGTCTCCAGTGCTACCCTCCCCAAAAAACACACCAAAATCCATATTACTTTTGGCAGCAGCTTGTTTAAGGAATTCCAACCAGTCAGCAAGGCATGACCTCTCATTCCTGGAACCATACGGCCTATCTTTGATCACGTTGTGTGTTCTCACTTGTCCCACATTTGATCCCTTTAAAACAGTTCGTAGGTGTCTCTTCCTTCCTCCCACCCAACTCACAATAAGCCTAGAACAATCTTGCATGCCTCAAAAAAAAAAAAAACACACAACCCCCCCCCACACACTAATTTCAGAGAGATTTCCTCTAAAAAAAAGCTTGATGAAACCAGCCATGAACCTTAAAAGGCAGTTTCATACTGTGATTTTAAAAAAAAAAGTAGGGGTTCTCAAACTGGAAAGAAGGATATTGCCATATTTAAGCTAGACACACCAGAGGTTATGGATCATGGATTAAAAAACAAGTTATCCCATAAACCTGGCAGCATCCAGCTCCGTATACAATGATAAAGTTATATTTAAAGTCTCCTAAACAGCTTTAGAAAACAAACATGTAATCAGGTAACACCACACCCTTTTCTGCAGCATCTTGTTCAGGACACAAAACAGCGAGTCGAAAACACAGTGCAACGGGGTTTCTGCCTCCACATGTTTCCAAACACAACTAAAAAGTAAAGTCATGTGGAATATGAACAGCCTAAACCCCTTTTTTTTTTTTTGGTGAAGCATGTTCTATATGCACCATTTATGTTTGCCCCTCTCCCTTCCCCCACCTTCATTGCTAGGAGGGCCATTAAAATCCCCCTCCCATCTCTTCTGCCTCATTGATTCACCATTTCTTTTCAAATCTCACTGAAAACAGCACTAGTTTCTGTGACTCCTAATTTCCTGCTCTCTCATCTATTACAGCCAGCTGGAACCAACCAGAAATCCACAGGTCCCAAGCCACTCAGGAAGAGAAATCTCACTGAATAATTCCAGGTAACCCACCTCCACTCCCAATGGGTGCCAGCCATCACTCAGATAAGCTCCATTAAAGGTACAGCACTTGTTTTCCTCCTCCTCCCACTAATCAGTTGCTATTTACCTTTGTGAAATCATGCGTGAAACCCCATTTGTACACGCGGTTACCATTATTCAGCAGAGTCCATTTTTATACAGAAAGTATTGACATCTTCCAGGTAGTCGGGATGTTCTGCCTGGTACAAACCAGTCAAAATCCTTGATATACTTTCCATCAGTGTTGTGTATGACAGTTCTTTAGTATTTAAACCAGTTAGGCTAAATTTAAATAAGCTATTTAAAAATACTTGGGGAAAAAACCCTCAGAGGTGATCCTCTCTATATGATGATCATAAAGCATCAAGAATCTGTTGTCAATGACTTAAAGCCTGCCTGCGTTGCAGGTACTTACACAAAAGCGCTTGTCAGAGCGGGATCGCATTGCTGAAACACGGCTCGAGACACAGCCAGCAGAAGGCTGAGGTCAGGCTAGTTACCAGCTCCCTCAGGGAAGAACGTGTACAGCTTATTAAAGGCCCAATTGGGCATAAAAGCCAACTGCAGTTCTTTTAGGAGCCAAACATCATCTCACTCACGACAGAGATTCATTCACACCCAAATTCAGTACAGTCAATTCTTTACACACGCTTCCCCGCCCAGATAAATCAGACTGGTACTAACCCCACACCTAGGCAACATGAAGTTTCCCATTTCCTCCTTCCCCCTTTGTTAATAAAGGAAGAGCAGAGCTTGGCATGTATGGTAAAGTGAGCTTTGCACGAAGTAGGACTCGTGCGCTTCCTGCTTTGGGGATGTTCAGGAAAGCAGAAAGAAAAGATCTCTGTTTGTTCTGTCCCAGCTCCATCACTCCCAGTAACAACGTCCCAGTCATTCGCTATGACAGTCTTCCTCCAGCTACTGCTGATTCACCACCTGCTTCCACCACAGCATGTACCTGTATCCCAATAACAAGGGAAAGTAAAAGTAACTACAAGTCGTCTTTGGCAATAAAAATAAAATCACACCTTCTCTTCGCCCTACCACCTGCTATGCTTTAACGGTGTGAAATTTCCCCAGAGCAGCCAAATCTAGTGTTTGCAAGGAAGGGACCAAGGCTGTAGTCTTACCCCCTGCTCTGCCTGATTGAAAATTACTTCCTCTGCTTCTCTTCTTGGTCTTTCTGGAGGCTTTAACCCCTCCAGACACACACGCAGAGTCCTGCGAGACGCTCTCAAAGACAACCTACCTAGAAGGCAGAGCAGTAACAGGGCCACCGCACAGCAAGTCACAGGGGACGCAAGTCTGAATGCCGGTATCCCTCCCCTTCCAGCACAACACCCAACTGGAGGACGGTACTTTTTGTAGGGCTTCAGAGCATGGAAGATAGGGGAAAAATTCCAAGTTGTCTTTTCTAAAACCCAGGACAAAAACATTTATTCAAAAAGTCTCTGGGACACGGAGATGGGAACCATATTCCAAGACTGTTTTAGTCAATCCAGGAGACACCTTAACACTGTCACCTCCTGACTATGGTCTGCAAGAAAGAGTCCATACGCACGTTTGAGTAACAATGCCTCTGGTAAGTTGTCTCCTCTGCAAAGCCAGCTGAGGTGATCAGTCAGGAAGCTGACCATCTGACAGAACAGGGCTGGTTTATTTAAAAAAACCCTGAAATTAAAAATTTAAATAATATTCCCAAGCCTGCCTTCTATTAGCCTCTCCCTGCTCTCACAGAAGCCCATGGTAAACAACTAACTCTGGATTTTGGACTGTCACAGCCTCATTCACACCATTAAAGTTTAATGGTGAGAAGGTGAAGGAAACCTGGAGAAGCATTTACAGTTTCTCAGCCGTCAATATTCTTCTGCCAGCAGAACCTCTGCCCTCCCGTCGTGGCCTCGCAACCGAGAGTGACGGTTTACATCGCACATTAGATGCAGCAAACGGACTTACTCAGAAAACCAGATCCTGCGTGCACTAATATTAGTTAATATCGCTAAATTTCTTACGGTGCTTTGCTGAGAGAAAGCCTACATTTGAACAGACTGTTAACACATTATTTGAGCAGTTGGGTATTAAGGTACAAACTGCACATTAAAACCTAAGGCAAAATACTGATTGCCTTCGAATCTAACCTAAACCTGTCCCAAAGGGCTTTCAGCGAGTAGAACGATGGTTTAATGGGAACATGACTCACTCCACATTTATGAATAGGCAATGAACTTGTGAATACCACATGGTATCACTTAGCAGAACACAAACACAACTGCAGAGAAGTTACGGCACCACTCTCCATTTTAGGAAAGAATTAGGTGCTCCTAAGACAACCTCCAAAAGCCCAGAAATACTCTGAAATTCAGCAACAGACACTTAGGGAAAGCAGGAATCTGCTTCTCAGGAAGCAATTCAAACAGATTCCTCTCAGAAGAGGCCTTCAGAAGAATACGACTTCTGCAGTGGGTGGAACACGACCTGCATAAGACTCTCTGGGGAAACACTAAGCAGCTCTGTTTAGGAAGCAACGCGTAAAAGCTGAAGAGCTTTGGCTCTTCGGAGTACGCTACCACTGGAACGCCTATTTCTGAAGGCAGTAATACTGAAGTACCAAGAAAATACTTTGCTCGTCGAGAGATCACGTGAGATTCCTGTTGCACATAGCATACCTCTAGATGCTGCTAAATTAAATCAACTTTGCATTAGAAAGAGCAGTCTTTAATAAGAATACTACTCAAAGTATGTTTGTCCTAAATAACGCACCATCCAGCAGTTCCTTAAAAGCATCTTGTCCTTTATCAGTGACAAGTATTCTATAGAAATATTTATGCTTGAGCACATAAAAAGAAGTCTTTACTGCTTTAGAAGCAGGTCGCTCTTAGCCTCTGCTCTTCCGCTCAGAAAGCGGTCGCCATTCAGCACCGTGTTGGTCTCGCCGATCAAGAGCTAAATAGAGGAATCCACAGTAAAGTGCCCGTTCTGAGAAAGTGTCCCACGGTCTGTGGTGTTTAACTTCACCACTGTAGGGGTATATTTGGAATTCCTGTAACAGACAAAGCAGAGGATCCTCCGGAAGGTGCTACGCATCTCGTTGTCCCTGTAAGAGTAGACAATAGCATTTATCAACGAATTGATCTCTGCCAGCAAGAGGACGTATTTCTCCACCGCTAGAACATTGCAGCTCTTGCAGCCCAAGCCATCCAGGAGGAGCACAACTTGTCCTGGGGTCCAGCAGATAACAAAAGCACCTGGGGAGAGAAGAATCCCTGTTAGAAAAAAAAACCAACAAAAAACCAAAAAACCAAACAGGTTCCTGGCCCTCTCACCATAAAGATGCTCAATGAAATCACTGTTTTATCTTGTGAAAAAAAGTTACATGGAGAGGGAAAAATAAAACCCACACGAACAAACCAGTTTCACTCTATATTTTCACTCTGGAAGAAGACCAAGGACTCAACCAGCAAATACCACAAATAGAGGTGTTGGGATTTTCCACACTGCCCCTTTTCCCCACCCCATTCACTCATAACGATACTTCAAGTACTTTCACTTACCTCCCCTCATCCCCATCTTTGCATTTACAGAGCAAAGAGAAAGTATCCATATTTCCTATTTACGTGCCACTCCCTCCAGAAAAAGGGGAACAGGCCATAAGATTAGGGAAGAGTCAGAGTAGCACATCTTGAATGAAATAATCTCCACTGTCCATACAATTTATGGGGGTTTTAGTTAACAGTAGGAGTTTAGACGAGTCCCGGCCCACACTTTGGGCAGTCCGATGAAGTCTCTCTCACAGAGCTATAAGCCAAGCAATGGGCTGGCCAACATCAGGCCTGAGCTGGACAAACTCCACCACTGCTTCAGTCAGGCTGATACTATGTTCTTGCCACCACCTGCCAAAGCTCGTTGGCAAAAGAATAATTGCTGTTTTGCATGACGAAGTGGGAGGTGCCTGCGGCTCCTAAACCCCTTTTTACAGTCATGATTTTAAAGCTGACGTCATCGGAGCACTCGCCCATCAGTGCTCCTGGAGGTGATACGTAAGGTTGTCTCCTAAAGCCCGGGAGCTGCACCCTGCTGTGTCTTCTGGGAAAGGGAGGAAGAAAACAGACTTGCTGGAAAGGTTGCAACTACACCCTTTACCGAAAAACATCTCTCAGGAAAGAACAACAGCTGGAGGAGCTGCACCAAAACCGAGAGGGTGAACTTAAAGCTGTCATGGAGTGAAATGCTGCAGTGGTGAAGAGTCAAAGGAACACTCGGGAGGGATCTCCTGGGTTTCTGGGAGTGTTCCCCGCTGATTTCAGGCCACTGCATCACGTAACCCTTTTTATTTAAGGGAATCACGCTCCCAGGCAGCCAGCACAGCAGCCACCACATCTGGGCCAGGCAGCTTTGCCCCCTTTAAGTTTAGCAAATATACAAAAGAGATTCCTGGTTGTCATGAGGGAAGGTACAATATTTCTAGCTTGAGTGAGCCTGCAGGAAAGGGACCTCCTTGTTCAGTGATGTAACTTTTTTTTAAGCCAGGTTTTCAGCATCCACAAGGCAAGGCCGATTCTCTAGAGACCAACTCCCAGCAGCACTAAGTAAAGCCAGAGGAATATTAATGATGAGAGGAGGGAAAGAAAAAATAAAAATAAGAGGTACCTAAAGTTTTGGGCCTGGAACTGCAAATCCAGATGATTTCCTTGCCCCTTAAAGGAAACTAAAGTATTCAGAAAGAAGCCTGAACTCTTAATTGTCTAACACAGCATGGTCACTAACAACTCTGCCCTGTGGTTTGGTCATCACAACATCCTGTATCACTCAACTGGTCTGCGAGAAAATTTACTATGAGTTTCCAGATGTACCTTGGACAACTTTCTGGTTTCCAGTTCAGCTCCTAGACCTGTTCTTAACACCCAGGACCTGCAGGATGACTGACCACAGCTACCTTGCCTTGCCATGAAGTGGCACACACAGACAGCTCCTACCGCACCCTCAGCTTCCTCGCATGCTCACCAGCGACTACGCCCTCCGATACATAAGGCGCAAAGTATTCCTCTGTGCCGAGTCCAAGTTTGCAGAAGGCTGGGGAACGAGGGCGGAGAAGGAATTACACCAGGGCTTTCACAGGGAGGGAGAAAACCCTCTGCAGTCTCAATTTTCTGTACACCGAATCTGAATGGAAAGGTATTTTCTTTGAGCTGAGCAATTCCCTCTCTCGTTCCCTCCGGTACGAGGGACCTGTACAGAACTGACTGCTGCTTCTCTCCAACACTGCCCTGCAGAGGAAGAGGAGCCAAAAAACCTTGGGTTCCAAGAGTCCCAAAGGCCTGATGAACTCCTGAGTCTCCCTCAGCTTTCCACATTAGGTTCCTCCTGACTCCATCCAGCCTCAGACACCAGTCCCAACTCCCTGGGAAACCACAGCAGCTCTCTGACCCAAGCTTTTCCCTTGCTTGCTCAATGCAGAAAACAAAAAGCAAGCAGGCCAAGCTGGGGTGGGGGGGAAAGGAACACCAAGAAGACAGGGATCTTCCAAAACAAGGTGAGGCACCAAATGCAAATTGTGTTTTCCTTCTTCGCCAACATCCCCATCCTCTTCTAGCTGATATTATAAAAATCAAGCAGTCCTGCTGACACCACTGGGTGACCCTCTGATACTGTTCAGGAAGAAAGGGGGAACAAAACAACTTCTCTCTCCACTGTAAACTGTGCAAAATATATGAAGTAAATAATTCTTCAGCCTCGCTGACCCTCTGTGCAGCATCCGATCAGCTCCAAGGCAGCAATGAACTCCCAGCTGCACACAAGAGACAGATTGCAAGGCAGGGAAGACGACATCACAGGAAAGGCAGGAACGGGCAGAAAACTCTGGTTTGGATGCTCACAAGTTGCAACAGGACCCGGCAAGCCGGCCTGCCCCTGAGCAAGGACACACCAAGCAGCCTGACAGCCCTCCCCTCGGCCACTGCTCCCAGCCTGCTCCCTTCCCCTGCTGGGAGTTTGCAAGGGAGTAGTCTTTGTTTGCAGCTACAAGGTTTCCCTGACAGAGCAAATTCTGTGCTTATCAGGAAAAGATTTGCAAGCAAGAGGTTGTGACCGTAAGCCCAGAGTCGAGCCGGGTTGCAGAAGATCTGAGCACATCGATTTATTTCACTTTAAAGAAAGGTTGTTAGACCATTTAAACTGTTTTTGCCTCATGCTTTAAGAAACCGTGGAGCGACAGGCTGTGAAAGCACAATGCGTGCCTCGACCTCTGCTGTTGGATGCACAGCACTGGGCAGAACAGCACATAACCGAATAAAGTTAAATATCCTGGAGAGGCAAAGCCTGAGCACCAACCACTTCCAGTTACTGATCTGCTCTTATTTGCACTGCAAACCGCAGATGCAGACAGACTAACAGGCAGTTAGCACTCTGCTGGAAATCCCATGCTCATCGAGAGCAGCTCGAACGAAGAGCTGAGACTTTCCAGGGGTATATTTACCCCAGTAGATTGAGATCTAGTACTGAGCTGCTCAAAAAAAAAAATTAATCTGAACAGAATTCAGTGCTTTGTTCCAGTAAACAGTAAGGAATTTGGATGCAACTCCCTCATTCTTCCCCCATCATCTTGTCATATCTGCCCCAAACCTCTCTCCATGCTTTAATAAAAGGATGCACCAAGTGCTGCTTCTTAATTAAGGCCCAATTTTAGCTCCTAATTCAACACTACTCTTCTACAGAGGAAGCGTACTGGAGTTGAGCACGTGAAAAGAGCCATTTCTGTGCCCAAAGCACCTGCACATCACCAGGTCACATCACAGTTCCTCTCCTCCCTGCTAGAGCAGAGGAGCAGCCATGACGGAGGGGGAAGATATTCGGGAGCTTGTCACCCCTCTGTCTGCCACATCACTCCCATTACAGCTCACACAGAATTCCTCAGCAGCCAAACCAAACCATCACCCCAGGATCATCAGAGACCAGGGAAGTAGAAAGTCACTCCCCAACCCTGCCCATTGTCCCGAGCACATTCCCCTTCCCAACCCCACACAACCCAGGATGGAGGATCAAAGCATCATTTAGACTGATTACAGCAAGCGGACTTACTCAAGATAATCGTGACCGTCTTGACAAGGCTGATCATGGTCTCCTTGTAGCGGGGGTGGAAGCTAGTGTGCTTGGACATCCGCGTCATCTTCCTTTTGACATAGATGAAGATGTGCGTGTACACAACCACCATGATCAGGAAGATGACCAGGTTGGAGATGGCCCAGAAGGTCAGGTAGCTCCTGCTGTAGAGCGGTGCCATGCTGGAGCACTTCTCCAGGGCACAGAGGCAGTGCCAGCCGTAGGAAGGGATGAGCCCCAGGAGCAGAGCTGTGACCCAAATACAGAAGATGAGAATCATCACACGCTGGTTGGACATTTTGCTGTGTAACTGCATAGTAAAAACAGTCTGGTGCCTTTCTACGGCGATTGCCAGCAGGTTCACCACAGAGGCTGTCAAGCTGGTGTCCAGCAGGCTCTGACGGATGAACCAGGTCTTCAGGGAGAGCTCTGCTGTCCTGGGCCCCGTATGGAACATGAGAAACATGTACGCGATGCCAGCAAAGAGGTCGGCAGCCGCCAAGTTCCCCAGGAGGTAGTAGATGGGGTAGTGGAAACGCCGGTTAATGACGATTGCGGTGATGACCAGCAGGTTGGTCAGGAGCACAATGACACTCACTGTCAGACCCAGGGCAACCACCAGGACATCCTTCGTCCTCCAGTACGTGGTCAGCTCTTTGCGGCTGTTATTGTAGAAGAACCCCACAGTCTCATTGTAAAAACAGTGCTTCATCGCTGCTGTCCTAAAGAGGGACGAGAGTTTCGTTAGCTGCTTGTGCCCGCACACACACAACTATTATAAGATGCTGAGCGCTACAAGAATGCCTCTCACACAGATGGAGGTGGGGAAGAGCTTGAAACACACAGAAAGAACCACAGAAGCAACAGGAAACCACTTCTGTACTGATAGACAGAACTACTCATCTCAAAGTCCTCATCTGTCCTCAAAGCCACGCTGAGGATACAGCAAAACCTTCAACATTCACAAGAGGAGATAAGATTTGCCAGATCTGATAAGAAATTCTCCCTCTCCGGCCCACACAGCTTCACGGGGACGACAGACAAAAACTATTTTTTGTTGTCCCAGATGTCCTACTTCAGAAATGTAAAAACAAAGCAGCGGCAAAGAAGGTTTATCAGTCAATCACTAAACACAACTCTGATGAAGACGATGAGCCTCTGCAGCTGTTGCAGTCCCCAGGACCGCTGCTTCTGGTTCAGTGAGCGCACATATCATCTTTCCCGAGTAGTTTTATGGCTTAAAGGCTAATGTAATGCACAGCTGCTTCCGAACACTGCTCTACGCGCAGCGCTTGCTGATCCTTCCCAAACAGGTGAGTACTTCCCAAACTTTGCCAAGAGGCAAAGAGCACGCAGAGCGAGGCAGAAACAACCTTCTCAGCCCTGAAAAGAAAACGGTAGCAAGTCAGCACGTACGATGGTGGGGCAGGATCTCTGCAAGGGTTGGATCATCTGGAACCCCTGCAGCACTTCTAGACTACACAACAGCGTATGCGTCGGCATCCAGAGCATCGCCTGGTAAAGTCAGCAGTGCAACAAGGGAAGCAATTCCTTTCTTCCTTTCCAGGTCTGGAAGAAGGCTGCAATTCAAAACTCATTAAAAAAAAACTTGACAGGAAAAGATGTTAAAGTCTCAAGAAGGATTTTTCACATTTCTTTGACACTCTGGGCATTGCTGGGAGCAAGATCAGACAAGTCATTCATCTGGTAAGAATTAATTTTTTCAGAGCCCACGTACCTCTGGTAATCTAACTTCCTGTCCTGTGGGCAGCCAAACATGAAGCAGAAGGTTAAGTTAAAGGATGCTTTACCTTACATGACTCCGTATTTAAACCTGGTTATTGAGCGGGTGTTAATTGTGTTACTTGCCCATAAAAAAGTGAAAACAAAAAAAATACAGCACCATGAACAAACCCAAGGGATGAGGAGATGCCCGAGCATTACACCCCACAGCAGATGTTCGTGTTCCTTTCCTAACCAAGAGCCTGGAAATCTCAAGTCAGGGCTGGCTGCAGTCCCCACTGGGATGGGCAAACCCAGTTTGGAGCCTCCTTCCCCACAGTACTGAGGTGCTGAAAAATGACAGAGTTTTTCCTTACCCTGGTGCGTTCTGTACGTGAAATCACTGGTTCTCCCTGTTCCTTCACGAGCTGACCCACCATCCCCATTTCAGAGCGAGCTTAAGGCAGACCACACAGCAAGAGTGCCATCGTCTTCAGAGAGGGAGACGACCCAACGTGCCTGACTCACAATTCACTGTAATCACCCCCGAAACCAAAATGCAGCTCAGGGGCCCTAATTACTTGCATGTTTCTCCACTCTCTAGGCAGCAGAATTTTCCGGGACACTTCA
>NW_009615442.1:16863-22604 GCF_000690535.1 Cariama cristata
CCTGTTGGCAACGGGGAGGCGAGATGATTGCAGGGCAGCTTGTTATCACCTGCACCGCACCCACCTCTGCCTGCACACATGCCCGGTTGTGCAAACAAGACGGCTGAGCCAGGAAACCCTGCTGTACCTGCAGCTGAACTTTTGATCTCTCTATCAGCCTGCTTCAGCATATGGCTGTCTTTACCATCAGGTAAAAGAGCTATACAACTGAATTAATTCACTTTAAAAGTCTGCTGAATAGGGAAATTTATTTTTTTTATGTAAATAGCGGTAAGGAAAAAGGAAAAGGAGGCAGAGGAAGAATCTAAAAGGAGCCTACAAGAAAGCTGGGGATGGACTTTTGACAAGGGCATGGAGTGATCGGGCAAGGAGCAATGACTTTAAACTGGAAGAGGGCAGATTTAGATGAGATATTAGGAAGAAATTCTTCCCGCTGAGGGTGGTGAGGCCCTGGCAGGGGTTGCTCAGAGACGCTGTGGCTGCCCCATCCCTGGAAGGGTTCAAGGCCAGGTTGGATGGGGCTTGGAGCAACCTGGTCTGGTGGAAGGTGCTGGAAAGAGATGATCTTTAAGGTCCTTTCCAACCTAAACCATCCTATGGTTCTATGAATCAGCCTGCCCCAGGGGATGGAGTTGTGGGATGGTACCACATAACAAGTTCACCTTTCCTCTCTTTTCAGGTCACGGGATGTTTGTAGATCCCGAGCTCTTCAGGAGTCGCGTGGTCCAAATGCGACGCAGGGGATGAAAGCAACCAAGTGGGTTCTGCAGAGGAACCATGGCTGGTAACTGAGAATCATTTTGGCTTGAGCAGGGGAAAGCGATGGAAGAACAAGGAAGGGAGGAAAGCCTAGAAACAGAATGAACTCAACTGCTGTGAATCACAGCCAGGTAGGTGACCACCTTTGGAGGGTGTATCTGGGGAGGCACCAAATCAAGGGCTAGGCTATTCTTATGCAAACCAGTTTCCTCTAAACATTTTGGGAAGCTTTAATCCCAAATCAAAATGGAAATCGCTGCTGATGTTGGAGAAGTCACTTTACCTTTTTAAGATTACACATGTGGATGTCCAGGGAAGAAAGCGGAGAAGGACAGAAACCAAAGTGGTATCAGAGTTTGGAGAACTCCATACGCTGTCCAGCCACAGGAACAGCAGGTTTCAAACGCCATTTAATCCCATTCACAGTTTTGCTGTGGAATAGCATAAAAGTGTTTCCCCCCATCCAGTTATAAAAGTTTCATCGATATAATAAAGATCGTAATGGAACAGGCAGTTGCCTGTGCACAGTGTAGCGCAGACAGCTCACACTACTCTTTAATTTTTCAGGAACATTAAAATACTACAGTGAAATAATGTGTGGATGGATCTAGGTCTTCGCAGTAATTTTTGAGCTGATACCAAGACAAATTTAATCCAGATAAGACTAGCTTTAAAATTGCCACTAAGTTATGGAGACCAATCTTGCTTTGTTGCAAATATTAAAGATTCCACAGCTATGACAGGCCCCATAAACTTCCTCCTAGCAAACTGTGAACTTTTTTCAAAGCATTATACAAGTACTGGTTCAATGGGATGTTTACTGGGGGAGGGGATTAGAGCCGTGTAAACGCACAAAGAAGCTGCGTTCTGCATGTGTAACAACCAAACCTAGAGAAACAGCCCCCCAGCATTAATCCTAATGACAACGTCCAAAATGCCTCTTCAGGCAAGACCCAATTAGAGCACAGGGAGAAGTTTGAGTTGCAAATCCCTCCGCAATGCGCGTAGGTCACAAACTAATTCCGTGCAATACCCCCGAGCTGGGTGGGGTCCAGGAGGGACTGACAGGTTAATGCTTGGGACTGGTTCTGGGAGCTCCTGTGCCACTTTGCTCCTACCCTGCAATTAGAAAACTGACCTTGGAGCTCAGCATCAAGGGCAGACAATGCCACAAATCAAAATTTAACAAGCAGTGCCGGGGGAAGAGAAACACCCTGCCCACAGCAGCAAGCAGATAGAAAGTCAGGCTGGTGCCATGATGCACAAAGGAGCTGGATGAGTCTATTGTTCAGTGTCCGAGCAACCCCCTTCCATGGCCTTACACTCCTCAGCAGGATCTGACAAGATTTTTCCTTACCAGCATTGTTTACTCTGTAAAACAAGACTGTAGTTATGTGCTGCAACAATTCAGCAGCCCCTTTCCTTGAGCCCTACGCAAACACAGCCTCTTTTCTAGTCACGCTACCTCAAACTTTGCTCAAGTCTCTCCCCCTTAAAATCAAGTACAGCTTTTGCAGTTTGGTAGGAACCACCACACAAAATGAGCGCAGAACACGTCTTTTCTCCTCGCCAGCGTTATCTGTACGCCTTCTTACATCTCCCTTCTTACTGGGGTAATTACTGCCCCAGCTTCATGGCAAGTCCAGAGTCCTTTTACTCAGAAAGTAAAGGTCTAAGTGTCCTTCCTTCCCCATTTCCTCATGCTTGCAAAAAGTGGAAAATGCTAGTCAGCTCCTTGAGATCTGGGAAGACATTCAACACTTGTTAACAAACCGACAGCCGGCGTAGCGTGGAAGCGAACGGGGATGAATGGCTGGATTTATGCTCCCACTAATAAGCACAATCAGTGTGGATCAAGACAGAACAATGGATCCATAAAGGCTCACAGGGACTCAAATCCAACCTGTTTTACCCTTGTCCACTGCACACAGACTTACACGGCCAAAACGTTCAAATCGCTGCTAGATTTTTAAGCCATAAACAGTACAAGCTTTTACTCCAAAAGAATAGCGCTCTTACCTGAAAGCACAACCACCGCATCCAAACCTGACATTTAGCATTGGTCTCCCCACCAGAGGAAACCAGGGCAGCTATCCAGCAAGGAGATCCCCATCTTTGGAGTACAGAGGTGCTTTCAAAGCAAGGAAAAAAAAAAACCACGAAAAGAAAAAGCCAAGTGCCTTACAGGAAGTTTCAGACAAGCATTACAGCCCCGGAGTCCATCACGGACCGCTCCGAAACACTGGCTCCTGGGAGGCAAGTTTGCAAGAGCTCTGAGGAGCCCATCCCTCCTTGGGTCCTCCCCTAGGCGGGTCCTTCCAGGAGACCTAGGAGCTGTAACCCGAGTCCTTGCCGCCTTCATGGAGGTCAAAGCCACTTTCCAAGCACCTCCGGTTCTGGCTGGAACGAGTTAGCTCCGATCCGCCAGCATCACCCTCATGGACCGTTCCGGCCAACAAGGTGTTGCTCCGTGGGAACCGGCACCCTCTGGTCCCAATGCTCCTGCCGCACCGGTTCGCTCCGTGGCGAGGGTTCGCTCGTGTTCGCCTGCTGCCCCAGAACCTCCGCCCCACCGCAGGAGGGAAGCGGATCTTCCAGATGACCAGGTCCGATCCCATGATGGAGGAGCTGACTTGCCCCGCACCAGGAGGCTGGTTTCATAGCCTACAGCCACTGCACCCACATCTCAAGTGCACCCGCAAGTCAGGATCCAGCCCCCCACACCCACTACACCAGCCACACTTGCCCAGTGCAACGCAAGAAACCCTGAAACGGGTAAGAAGCAGGGAGAAGCTGTCGTGAGACACAAGGGAAACTGAGGCACGAGACTGGAAAGGATCTTCCTGCTGTAACTTGGTAAAAGTCTGTGTCACTGCTAGAAAAAGAGCTCACATTTCTGTTATGTCCGTCTAGCTGGTCCTTGACACATCCGAGATTATCTTACCTGCTAAGTACTGTACAAATACCAACAGCACACATAGTACTAACAAGCCATAGCAGTATAAATTATGAAGGAAAAAACCACCAAGTTTGCAACATCCATTCATTTTGATTTATGCCTGCTGCTCTCGCAAAGGCCCCAGCAATTTCTTCCTCTCCCACCCTCCTCCTACCATCATCTGTTCCCCAAGGAACAATGTTATCACCAAGCACAACCCTAATCTGCTGCCAGTCAGATACACCGCAGAGTTTGGCAGAGCCAAGTAATGTTATGTAAAATAGGCAGGAGATTTACAAAGAAAGCCCAGCACAAAGGGGAAAAAAGATAGGGCCTAAGATCCAGAGACACATTAACAGAGCAGGGCAGGCAAGAAATGGAAGCGGAGCAGCAGTGACGCTGGCAGAAGAAAAGATGGATGAATAGGACAGGCTGAGAGAGCAGAAGGGCAATCACCCAGTCCTGCAAAAAAACCTGAAAATTACACCAGGCTCCCGAAATTCTACCCCTCCAAAGGCCAAATCCACACCCGAAAACTCACGAGGGCTACAAAAACCCGCGAAAGAGCCTGTCCTTGCCACCTGCTTACACATTCTGCACCATGATGCCACCCACAAGGCAGTACCAGCCACAGGGGCCTCTCACAAGATTCCCACATGCATTTTTAGAAGAGGCAAAAAGTTGCACTAACACATATCCCAGAGTCTTTTCTTGGGGAAAAACAAAAAATCTGTATTTTAACAAGCTTGCTTTCTCATAGCCAAGAACCAAGTTACCAAGAAGTGCAGCCCTAACACGGACAGCCAGAAGTCCTTACTGCAGCTAGACAGCTTTACAGCAATGTCACCAGAAGTCATTTCACATTTGAAGCCTCTTGCTCAAGCAAGACAGGGCAGATCCTTCACCTTCCCACGAGGTGTTTATTATCCTTTTGCTTACACAATTAGTTTCAGACCAAAGAGACCCAAGCCCAAGCTGCAACAAACCAGCTCCCCTCCCCATTTCCCCAGCCCACCCTTTGGGCTGCTGGCAATGGGTTCAAGTCCCAGATCCAGCTTTCCACGCTGGTGCGCAAGAAGCAGAACCCAGGTCAGAGCAACCGTTTGGCAGCAGCGCCGGCTTCGATAGGCTTCAGACAGTTATGAAGCCACACACACTCCGCAGCTGTGTGGTTTGGGATGGCAGCAGTCTAAAAATACTTTTGATTTACTTGTTCCTTTAAGGTTTCAAACTGGCACTCAGCGAGTGCTTTAAGGGCAATGTTTTCATAGAGCAACACCCAGAGCAATCAGGAAGAGCCCAGCATAACTGGTTCCAACTGAAGTGTCAACAGTCCATCACAATAGCTCAGCACGTCAGAGACTTCGGAGCACCCAGTGCTGATCAAGGGTCAGAAGCACTTTTGCAACTCGGTCCACGCACACCGGAGTCGGGGTAAAGAGGAATACAAGAAGTGTCAAGACTGGATCAGGCCAGGGCTCAGGTAAGCCTGTCACAAACAGCATCTGCTTGCATATGGAGGTGAAAGAATATTTCAGGTTTCAAAGTCCTGACCTTAAGGACAACATTTTTTCTAGTCTCTTTGTCTGGAAAAAACCTAACTTTACTTCTCTGCGTAACAGAAGTTTGGGAGTCTGTTTGTTTTCAGGTTTGGGGTATATTTGAAGGAACCAAGACCCATTTAGTTATCTCCTAGCCATCCAATTATCTCCTTAGCCATACAATATGCATGAGTTTGGGCGCAGCACAATCCTTTCAGGGTGCTACCTGCAAACTCAAAAATCATTGCACCTGAAAACCCCACATCAGCTTTTGCACCATGGAAATTTTTGTAAAGACTGAGCTCAGGTATCTTCCAACAGCAATACTTCTGGGATTGAGCACCAGATGCTGAACACAGACAAGACCAAAGAGACCAGATACCCATCGTGTCCAGCCCCTCTGTCTCCCCGCTTCCCCTCCAATCGCTTCGTGAGTTTTCCTCTTTCCACCAGTTCAGAAGGGGCTAGCAGGGCGTTGTGCAGCATTGTTCCCCACCCCCACC
>NW_009615443.1:0-2484 GCF_000690535.1 Cariama cristata
CTCCAAAACTGAAATACTAGGTTTCCTAGTATAGGAGTATTTTACTAACTCTTAGTACTAACTGCTAACCATGTACTATTTTTCTTTTTTTCTTCCAGCAAACATTACCTCTCTACCCCATTCTAAAGTCATAATTATCACAGGTGGCAGGTGGTCTGGCTGTTACTTGTACTACCTCACTCTGAAGAAAAACCTTAACAAAAAGTCTGAACTACGCATGCTCTACACTCTGAAAGCAAGGAGCAGAGCTGGTAGGATCCTCCCTGTATACATTTGAACTAGCACTGTTTTTTTCCCCAGAGGGAGTTTTCTCAGCTCTCTAGAAATTAGAGGGGGAAAAAACCCCAAGAAACCAAAACCCAACCAAAAAAAAGGTCTTTAAAAATATTATCTTTGCCAGAAAACTACTATTAGCTGTGAAAACCCACCCAGATGGAATAGTAAAAATTACCTAGCAAAAAAAGAAAATAAATTGTAAAGAAGGAGGCAGTGACTCAGAAGCCAGATGGCTACCAGACTTACTGTTCTACCAGATTAGCATAGTCTCTCCTCACCTACAAAACCATCACCACCACCTTTGCTCCAGATGGCTAGTCAAAGCATTAACACAACTTACACTTTAAATGTACACACTTGGAGGAGATCTAACACAAGCATCCATATCATAGCCCCCTATCAAGAACCATCACTCCTCTAGTGGTTAATGGTATAGACACACATATATACTTGCAGTTTTCCTTTCAAATGTGTCACATGCAATACACAAATGACACTTTGAACTAAATGTAAATGAAAACATCTTGGCACTCAAAACACAATGAAGACCTTAGCTTTCACTCACTTTCTAGCCAAATTTCTTCCCTAAATGATTTCTTACTTATACAATGCAAACACAAGAGCCAGTGAAAGGGGATAATTTGTTGTATATGATAAGAAAAAGCATTTTAAAAGTATTTAAAGAAGAGATACTGATTGTTTCTAAATGGTAAGATGGGTTAATACGACTTGAAATCAATTTAATACAATCTCAGTTTGATCTTTTCTTCTCCTTTAAGTACCTTTCTCTCAAAACTGAGCCATACTTGGAAGTAAACAGTCTTCATCTGAATCTAAATTTGACTTTTCAAAATCAAACAGCTTAACTCAGTTAAACAATATGAAGATTTTTTTTTTTACAAACAAGCAGAAAGAGATGCATAGGGCTAATTAATGAAGCTAAATCAAGTATGTTAAAATAGATCCCATGCATCCAGAGTACAAATAGTTGACAAAACAGAAGCGAGGAACAGGAAGAAAACAGCACACAAACAGTGTACAGTGGAAAAATCCTCAGGAAGACATAATGACTAAACTGCAACTAAGATCTTTCACATTCATAATTTTCAAAGAAAGGATGAAATAAGCACCATCAGTAATACACCCAGTCTCAGTGCCCTACGAAGCCAGAGGAAAGACACTCACCAATTGCATTAAACCAGTTCCCCTCCAAGCTTTTTTTTAATTTCCCTGCAGTGTGACAAGGTTAAATACCTGTTAACATTACTGATTCCTCTCAGTTGGTTTGGCAATATACAGGCTAAGTGCAGACTGCTCATGTGTTGAATGCTCATGCTGCTTGCGTTTTCGGTTGTGAAGGCAGAAAGACGCTGTTT
This sequence comes from Cariama cristata, assembly GCF_000690535.1. NCBI lineage: Eukaryota > Metazoa > Chordata > Aves > Cariamiformes > Cariamidae > Cariama > Cariama cristata. The sequence goes on from NW_009615443.1 coordinate 1,653, forward strand.
GTGCACAGCTCCAGACTTTGAAAGTAATTCTTTCTGAAACACCACATCTGATGGAAAAATGTCATAATTCTACAATCTTGAACCAATCCACTAAACAAGACCATTTCTTCTTAGTGAAACATTTCATTTTTGGGGGTTAGGCTGTGCAATTACTCATTCTTTTCTATATGCAAAATGTATTTACTTACAGAGACTTTAATTTTTCAGTAAGCCAGAGAGTTTTTATTTGGTTATTACATTTCTAAAGCTGCTCCACTCTTCATTAGATAAAACTCTGCCAAATATTCATATACAAGATAAAAACTATTAAGGGAAAAATTTTAATAAAACAGTCAAGTTCATTAGAGACTATTTGTTTAGAAGGGGAACATAAGCTTAAAGGGAACTGGTAGTTAATGTAGGCACTCAGTTTTTCAGATTGCCTAGTAGGAATACCATGTATATGTGAGAGCAGTTAGTTCAGAGCACTTCTTCCCCAGGTAAAAGCCAAGAGTAGCTGAAAGGAATGACATTGAATTTCTAATGGTTTTGCACCAACGAAGACACAATCTTGTGAATACCGTGGTATGCTTACAGGAAGATTACCTTATTCCCAACATGAAATTTCTCCCTACCCTTTATTTGGGTTAACTTAAACATTATTTAACACACTATGATTTCAATTCAGTAAACTTTTTGTATTCATAGTAATGCTTCAATTGTGCTTTGTGGCAGTGTTCCCCTGAATAGCTGGGGACTTTTATCTCTCTGTTTAGATACATGTATTTTTATTTCTGTACAGATACAGTCTGGTCTGTACAGTATTTTTTTCCCCAGAGGGAGTTTTCTCAGC
>NW_009615444.1:0-505 GCF_000690535.1 Cariama cristata
GCAGCCCTGCCTCCCCGGATACTTTTTTGGGTGAGGTGGGAGTTGCAGAAGGCAAAAAGGGCTTGCGAAAAATCCGAGTGACATCCCGGCCGGGGTCCGGAGGGAGAAGTTGGTAGAGACGGGAGCAGCCTCCTAAACTGGGAAGGGTTCCCTCTGATTGTCCTCTCTGCCAGGACAAAGCCCCCTCTGATTACCCCTTCCGTCAGTGTTGGAGTGTGAGGAACACGAAGTCCCTTATATACCCAAGGAGTGAGTAGAAGAAATAAAAATAATAAAAATTCAGAGATTAAAGCCACGGTCTTGGGGTGTCATTGCGTTTCCCACGACAATGTTACGTTCATGTCGTGACCCACAAGTATACTCCACTCAGTCCTACCCAGTAAGTTGCCGTTGTACACCCCAAACCTGGGTGCTTTTCTTCTTAAATCTCAAAATACATAAACTTGGTGCTTTCTGCTTGAACTTCCGTCATGCTGTTCCAGACCTCAAGCTCAGGCAAACCTTT
>NW_009615445.1:0-5947 GCF_000690535.1 Cariama cristata
CTTCCAGCCCAAATGATTCTATGATTCAAAATGAAATGTTTGTGAAAGTCCATTTGTAATTCATCAATTGCTGAAATCTATTCTACTTGAATTCTTTACGCTTCACAAAATATACCCCAGAAATACATCACACGCCAGCTTCAAACTACTGTAATGTTACACCCACTGACACAACCCTTGACACTTTTCAGTTTTATCGCAGTTAACTTGCAGATATTACAAGCGACGCATTCTTCTGGCTTGAGTATCAAAGGCTGCAATACAGAAGCATATGAACCAAACCGTTTATTCTGCAAACTCGTTCAGTTTCACACCACATGCAACTTAAGCAAAAAGGAGGTGCTGGCAAGAGAGTGCTGCAGGAATACGAATAATGAATGGATCTCAGTAGCCAACTTAAGCAAGGGAAGAGCCAAACCTGATTATTTGCTGCCAAACACTTCAAAAACTGGATTTGCACACTTCAGGTTTCACCTTTTCAGATTTGCTACTATAGTCCCACAGTTCAAGTTAACCTAATTTTGACCTACTGCCCTTTTCATTCTTCACTGCTAGAGTCTGATTACCTTGTGCATTTCTGTCCTTCTGCATCCCATGAGCAAAGGGGAGGGAGAGCTACGTTATAAGCTGTCCAGGTAAACAAATAAGGTTTTCATATCAAGCATAAACACTTGCAACAGAAGGGACAAAACACTTGATGTTCACCTCTAGTTTAAGCCACAGTCACTGCCAAAAAGGCAACCATTTCCAAAGTAAACCATAGGTGTATAGCCAGGTCCTCGCTACCAGGCAGTCCATCATGAATCTGTTCACATTTCACATCATGTGTCAATAAGCAACACCTTATCGGTATTTTTTTGTTCTTCCAACCACACATTTTCCTGAGAATAATATTTTTAGCAATGAAAAACAAAAATTCTTGAGTCCTTCATGAATTATTTTCAATTGTTCCCTAACCACAGTAAGTTATCCAATCACAGTACTTCAGAGACTAACTTCTGGTTAGCATATCTCTTAGTGTATTTAAGTTCTTCCAAGCTCAGTGAGACAGAAATGTCCTTTGGTCCATTGCATATGATGTCAAGCACATGGACCAGTAAGCAAATCAAGGATAAACATGGCAAAACTGACTCAAGCATTTTGTCAAGCATTTTGACATTTGTAGGTTCCTACCAGCTTTGTGATTGTTTTACTCTTTTCAGAAAAATACTGTACCCTCAGATCTGTTATTTAAAGAGAGAGACAGTAGGTACTTCATTTTAAATACTGCATGTATTCTAGGACAAATGTTCCCTTGCGTAGGTAGGTACAAACTGCGCAGCAAAATTAGTTTGTGCTACTCAAAACAGGCAGAGGATTTGAAAATGCAAAGGGGTATTTTGTAGTTAGTCCCCTTTTGAGATAGGAATACAGCCAAGACTGTTAGTTATAAATATAACCCACTACTGGCTTTGTTTCTGCTGATGAGCATCAGTGCATGATGCAAGGCCAGGACGCCCTGCCACCTCTGCCTTGTTGCAGTGGCCTACTCAGATCTTGTAGGCTCTGAACTGACGTTTACAAGCATCCAGTTCTCCCAAGGCACTCGCAGTATAGGAGGCTTATACACGTCATGTTTACCTACTGCACAGGAGAACAAAGAGAGAAGAGGGGGGGAAAGCCGCACAACTACGTGCAATTATGTATCAGATGTGTTTCTGTCTGGCTTTTTTTGTTTTATTCCCCCAAAGAATCATGGCTTTCAAAACAACACTATAGTTATCTGACATAACATGAACATGCTGCTTTATGATTTTAACCTGGACAAGGGAAGCTCTGCAAAAAGGGGTGATCACTGTAGGACCATAACTTAAATGAAAGACAAAATAACAAACCCCTTTGCAGAGAAAGCACACTGTACCACTCCTGCTGCGAATGCTCCTCTGTCATGCTCTCACAGTAGATGCTAGACCTTGTCCACTCCCAGTTACAAGCACCAGCAGCCATACTGGTTTGACAGAGCTTTGGCACAGGTTGTGTATGCAAGGGAGGGGGGTGGGTTGTCCATTTTACTCCCAGCTGTCTGCTGCCAAAGGCCATCTATTTTGCTTGTGGCTGGATTTAGCTCTGTTCCTCTCACTCCCTAATGGAACCAAGTAGAAAGTGGCTGATTAGACTGAAGAAAGGAGTATTTTTCCCCTTTGTTAAATGAAAAACAGTAGTGAAAGAGGAAAGATCAGAGTTAAATAAATGACAATTTAAAGAGGATGACCATAAAGTTGACTTTAGAGATTAAAGTCAGCTTTATCTCCACACCAATTCTGGGAAAAAGGTATTACTCATAAAGGTGCAAATCTGCTTGCAAAGCCAGTTGCCAAAATCTGTGTGCTTTCCAGCTTGACAAGTTCTACAGTGAAGGGGAAGGAAAAAAAAAGCCAGCAGCAAAATCACCGTTCATTTTTCAGTAAGAGAAAGAAGGAATGTTTATTGTGTCTACATTTACAGCTGAGAAAACAGGAGTTTCTACCAGCTGCTCCCTTGTATACCCCTTTCCAATTTTAACAACAAACCCAAGAAAGCATTCTTTGTTGGTTGTTTAAATGCTCCCTGAACTAGATCCTGGGTCAAATCCTCACCTGATCCAAAGAGACAACACATAGTTCCCCCAGCTACCAGGGACTTGCCTCAGTCTGCTGAGGACCTGGCACACCACACATGCATATGGATCATTAATCAGACTAGAGCTGGGAGGGAAGGACAACTCCAGCACCTTTCAATGATGTGCAGCCCAGTGTCCCAAGGTGGCTGAGAGCCGCTGTAGCGTTATTCCTGAAATTATCAACTCCACATTCGACAGAGCCCCTCAGGCTTTCAAACTGATGTAGCAAAGGGGAGAAGTGAGGCAGCAGGAAAGCCTGCGGACATTCTCCTTCAAGGATAGGGGACACGCTGGGATTTTAGGAAACAGGTAAGGGATATCATCAGCTTATAGAAGAGGTCTGGGCTTCTATCCAAGCGTTCCCAGTCCTACCCCCTACACCAACACCCCTCCAAAAAAAAAAAAAATTATTCTGCCTAGAAACCAAAGATTTACCAAGTGAAGGACTGGAATAGAAAAAGAGATAACAGGGACCCTGCCAGAAAGAACAGTTGCAGGTAGCTGAGCAGGGTGACTGGAGTGTGTGGAACAGAGAAGCACTGAAAATGCAACTGGCTTCATTCCAGCAGACAGTATAGATATGTTAGCTGGAGCATGCAGCTTTAAAAATAGCTTACTATTAAAGCAGCATTAAAACAACAAACAACAACAAAAAAAACAACCCCCAAAAAGTAGGCACCCTAAATAACTTTTTTTCACTTTGCTACTGGGCATCTTACATTCAGAAATTTGCACCTTAATTTCCCATTTCTGGAAAACTGAGAAAGTAATAACCTCAGAAATCACCCCAGGAAAATGTTAAACGATGACCTTTGCTTATCAGTCCGTCTATTCAATTACAGCAAAGCATTGTTTTCCAGGTCTGTTTGCAATACAAGCAACTCCCTTAGGGAGTAGAACACATTTTCACAGGGACGAATGTATATGCAGAAATAAGCAGCCATATAAGTTTAATAAATGTACCTGCTTATTTTCATTTTTGTTCTGTGTTCTAACGGTTTTGAACATTTTTGAAGAAGATGGAAGTATTTAGAAAAAAATGACCATTGGAATCAAGCAACCTAAGCTGGCTTTTCAAATTTATTACTGGGCCAAAAAGAAATCTACAGTGTGATGATCAGATAATTTTCTAAATGTCCCAATAACTGATTCTTGACTAAATATTTTCAGTCCGACAAAAGCATAAACATTCATTTCTGTAAATAAACAGCCAGTTACTTGAAAATTAACATTCCCAATCATTTCTAAGCCAAAGAAAGATGTATGCTAAAGTAGGTATCTCTCCTCCCTGTCACAATAATTTTGATTTTGTTATAACCATATTGTCTATAATGGTGTAAAATAAAACAAAAGAAAATCAGATCTGTACCTGTGGTGCATTATTTCATCCTTTATCACTGTCATCTTAATCTTCTTTCCATTTCCAAAGGCTTTCACCTTCTGGAATCTACATCACATCTGCTATCTGTTACTACATACTATGTGGTAACATGCATCAAACCACAGGTATTCTCAGAGTGCAACACAACAGATACCCTACTGGATCATATTACTAAGTTGAACATATTCACTGTTACCAACAAAGCACAGAACACTTTTCTTGACTACTAGGGAGTCCAAAAAGATGGTGTAGGCCTTTTTTACACGCTTGATCAGACTGTGTTCACCTTACTTGCCTCGTGGAACACAGCAAGCTTATATGTAACAATGATTTGTTTAAAATTAAGATCATATGGATTTTTCCTTGTACACAGTAAAATGAAGGGAAGTTCTCACTGAAAATGCACGAGCGTTGTATTTCATATGTTGGCTGAGGTAACAGAGGAAGAAATATTTTAGCGCCTGTGTCCTTCTCTCCATTAGTCTATACTACAAACCCAGCACATGGCTTGCCATCATTCAACCACACTGACAATCTTCTTAATAAAGGTGGTGCAGAACGGGAATTCTCATGCAGTGCAGTGTCAGAGAGATGCTTTGGTTCCAGTTCTGCTCCTGTGCACCCTGCAAGAGCCGATACAGTTTCCATGGTAGAAAATCAACAGTGTCATGAAACTGCCTGTAGAGGTATTATTAGCACTCATACTATCTCCTGGAGAAACTTTTCCCCAAACATTGTAAAGAAAGAAAAAAAAAAAAATCAATAGAAAGACAGATAGACACAAAACCCTTTCCATGCTAACCTATAGTGTAATATGGCCTGGAATGTTTCAAAGCATTTCATATTCTTAGCGAATCTCCAGTCCCACTTCCTTATAAGCATTACTTTTAGTTACAGTTTTAGTTAAGAGAAAACAATTAAAACAGAAAATCCTGAGTAAACCCAGGTAAACAGATCAGCTTTACAACATGTATGTTCAACCCAAGATGTATTTTCAACATAACAGCTGTGGCAGGCTATGCAGCTCCTATACCCAACGTCAGGACGGTACAGAGCCAGCACTACTTTCTTCGAATCTTTCCTCTCCAGCTCCTAACTTAGATGTTTCCAGAATAAAATTGGCAAAGTCAAAACCACGTCCAAGCTCTAAATATTCATCTTCTTCTTAAAAATCCATTTTCAATAAAATACTTGTCCTAATTTTAACAGAAGCTCTTCCACAGTTGTTTGCGCAGTCCATCTAACGCCATGACTACCCTGATTCACCCCACAGAAAAACATCACTAATAGCAACAAATCAACACCATAACTTATCTCATAAATTACCTTTACTCTCTCTTTTACTACTGATTAGAATAAAATAATCACAACCACTGACATTCCTAAGAAATTTTCTGCCTGATCTGGAAGACTTTTGACTTTGTACTTATTCCTCTGTCTTGTGACATTTAAACTGTTCAGCATTTTGAGTATACATTGGTTGCAGTAGCATAAAAACCTGTATTTCCTAAAGTATAGGATAAATGCTCTCCCATTTTTAGCCTACTTTGTTATTTTATACACAATGTGTGAAGACAGATGAAACTAAAATGGCCTAACACTTTCATCTGAATGGCTACCCCCACTTTTGATACTGAGCACCATGACTCAGTAAAGCTAACAAAAAATTACAGAATTTCTATTTGAAATAAACTGCTCGGAAAAAAAACCCATCCTGAATTAAAAAATTTGCATTAAATTCCCTTTTTTCCTCAAGAAACATATATTTTACAGCTAATTTTAACAGTAGGATAGCAGAGACTAGAGAAAGTTACTAGCTAAGCAACTGAGACCAGAATTTTTAAGGACTGCTGCCCCTTCTACAGCTGCAATCATAATATATTCCTTATTCTCCTGTGTTCAATAATAAGAAACCGGTGACTGAAAAC
>NW_009615445.1:5957-22696 GCF_000690535.1 Cariama cristata
CAGGAATGCATGCTTACCTGTTCTAAATAAGAGAGGAATAAAAAATGGCACCTACAAATACTCAAATCTTGACATCTTGCAAATCTGTTCATTTCACCAAATTAAAAAAAAAGATTTCCTGTAGTTGATAAGTTTTAAATGCAAAACATGTTCTGATAAATTCTTTCCATATTGTATCTAATATAATTCATGTTTACATAATCATTAAAATGTGTACATTTGCAGAAAAGTAATACTTTCACTCAAGTTTCTTTCTCAAGAGAGTTGTCCACATCAAGGAAAAATAGCACTTTGGTAAACACTTCTCTCTTTTCTTAAAGACAATCAAATACACAAATTAAACCTTTAAATAAATACCTGTTAACCTTGTAAGTACCTACACAAGATTGTCTCCTTGCTCAGTAAAAAAATGGTTCCAAATTTAGCACAGTCATTCCAAAGAAAATCAAAATGGTTTAAAGGGTTACCAGAAAACAACAGTAAGGCTTTCTTTAGAAAGATAAATAGAATTATAAACATGAAACATGATTGAAGTATTTTATTTGAATTAACGTTTCTTGCTTGCTGATTTAAGCTAGGATCAAATTCAACAATTCAAATAATTCTAATCAACCTATCTGTAATAAGACAGCTCTGGTCTACAGCATGTCAAGATTAGTCCCTAACAATCCAGTTCATCATTATTTTTTCTGCTGTATTTATTTTGATTCAAAGGGAAATAAACACTTGCTCCATAAAGGAATGATTTAGGTTGACAGATACAATAACCACAAAGTTAGCAGTTTCCAAAGAAGGGATCGTGGCACCTCTGGGTATGGTTGTAACCACAATAAAAATTCAGGTTTTTATGCTGTAGTTGCCATCTTCAACATTATTTAAAGGGAAAAGATTGCTGTACTGTTTAACACTTCTTAGGAAAGCTGTAAGAGAGGGAACTCAACAGAAACAGTAACTTTATATGCTTTTTTCTTCTGTTTACATGGGTTTGGAGCTGCTGCCTGGCTCTGGCTGGTTACTGCTCAGGGGCTGTAATGGAACCTGAAGTTCCTTTCAGGGGAAGCTAGATGGGGTTAATTCTCAAGTATATATTTACAATTATTAGTCATCGAAGCTAGCAAAGGAATAAAGCTTTGCATGTGTTTGTGTTTTAAATTCTGTAGCTTATAAAAGGCTTTACTCTGTCCTGGTCATTTGTATTCATATGAACAGCTTACTCTCTACATTTCTGGCTGCAATTTAACCTCTGTCTAGACTTCCAGTATTCCTAAAATGTAATGCAAGATCTGCTTCCAGACAAGCTTTTTGCTGGTGCAGGAATTTACAAAACAACCTTTAGAATGCCACTGGATATAGCAAAAATTACTTTTAAGGTGAGCATAGGTCAAATTCTGAGACAAAATTGTCTTTTCTGTTTCAACATACACAAGTACAACATTCAAGATCTGATACTAAATACTTACAGCTCACATTGTCCTTCAGTCTATTTCCAATACTATCTACTAGATAGAATGCTTTCAGCTGTTGGCAAGAAAGATCCTGGTTGAAAGGTATGAAAATTCTGAAATTTCTTGCAACAATAGTAATGAAAGCCTTTCTCCCAATACTAAATGAAAAATGTATCTACATGGGGTGTGGACTGAGTCAGTTATTTTCATTTCTGAATCTAACTGGCTTTATCTTTCTATCTACTCCAGAAATATTGGGAGGGGTTACCTCCTAAGGTTGATATATTCATTCTGTTTGTAGAAGAAGAATTCTTTTTCCCTTGTTTTAAACAGAAAGGTTTTTAAAATCCAAACGCTTATCCCTTTAGTTTTGGCAACACGGAAAAAAGAAAAGATTAGTGTTAAAGGAAAGTCTTCCAACTTCTTCTGCTTTTATATGCAGTGCCTAGAAAATATCCTAGTTTCTGCCAAGCTTAAAAGAAAGCTTATACAAAAGGACAGATGAGCTATGAAAAACAAATGATTGAAAAGGCCTGTGCTACAGGAAGAGATCTTTCTGAATGCTTTTCAGTGTCACATCTTCATTGATGATTCTCCCCCACTTTACAGGAGTTATACTGACTAAGCACACCTACCCGAATGAGATGTTGTTACAGGATTAGGCTCGCTGAAATTTGGCTCTGGGTTATGAAATGTAGTTGCTAGTTATTTTCTCCAAAGATTCCTACAGCTCAGACTGTGACAAACCATGGACAATGACAACAGAGAAACAGTGAAAGATGACAGGGGGAGTAAGCACACATGTCCCTCTGCGCAGAAATGAGTCAATGCTGGAGCCAGAAGAGCACTGGGGCCTTTAAGACCATAAAGCTTACATCTGACAGCACTGGCTTGGATAGCGACCAATGGTTCTTCCCATGAAGCAGCATCACACCCTGGCCACCATAATGGAACAGCACTAAACACAGGTATTTCTGTTATTCATGTGCAAATTAAAGGAACATTCTCATGAAGTAAATCTCTCTGGCACTTCCCTTAGTATCCCAACCTGCCAAAGAGCAGCCCAGATCTTTTGCAAATGAAGTTATTGTGCAGGGCTCAGCTGAGGCAGGTGTCCAAACTAGTAAAACATACCATTCTGGCTACAAAGTGTATTTTTGTCTCAAATGCTTGCACTGCTTCTCAATATCATTTCAAAACATAACTGCTGCATAACTTGAATAATGGGCAGATATTTCTGGTATTTCGTTTATTTTTATCTCTCTTTTTTTTCTTACCCAAGTATTTCTCTAGAGGGAGCGAAAGCCAAGACCTGATGAAGTGATTAAGTCTATGTCAGCTACAGCCTTAGGACAGTGAAAACATATCAAAGGAAGAATTAAGTACATTGTAGGATTGTGCCTACACGTCTTCTCCTTTTTCTGCTTGTGCTGGAACAAGTTAATGGTATTCATTACATCCTGTAGATTTATATACAGAAACAAAATATCGTATTAGTGGGAATGAATGCCATGCAAAGTATATTTTCGGAGTAAAATTTTTTTTTTTGGTCCATTGTGATAATTTATTACAAGCAATACTTTACAGTAACTGCATGTTTTCAGATGCTAAACTGCCTGATTAGCGTGAAAGTATCAAAAACTGCAACTTCTGAACCCACAGACACAGACAGTGCAGGTGAAACTTACTTTGTGTTTGATGTTCGACGAACTACTGATACACTGGCATTATAAGGAATAAACACAATTTCATATATATGGAGACCACTATAGTCTCAAGATGATTTAATGGCTGAAATCAGGCCTCAAAACTGTAACTTGCTACCATGAAAGATACAACAGCATTTCTAGGAATAACTTCTAATAGTTTGCTGTTGTCCCATTTTGTGATTATAATCAAATACTTACCCCAGGTAATAAATCCTGAAATCTGCAGAAATAAGTCCATTTCCAAAAAAGTAATTATCAGTCAAGGAAAGACAATGAAAAAATCTAGGCAGATTGTGCAAGACAGAGCACATGCACACACAAACATTTACATTTTACAGACATTGCGTATGCTTTTTTCTACATAGTGGGTCTAGGGTTTAATGCAATGAAAAATCCTCCTGAGGAATCTCAACATAAAATTTCCCCAATTGCTTTTAAACACATTGAAAATCTTTGTTTGCATAAAACTTACATACAGAATCAGCAGAGTTACCTCACCCGAAAACCTCTCGCCATTATGCTAATGTTTCTATCATACGAAAAACACCCTGACATGAGAAATAGTGACACCTCAGTGAGACAGGACAAAGTAAGGCGAACTGCAGGTCTTTGATCTGGCTGAAAGCACTCTGCATTCTAAATAGAATTTCTGCTGGGATCCTAGGAGATGAAAGGATTTTTTTAAAGTCTGACAGTTAACGAAGGGGGGGAGGTATTCAGAAGAGAACAAAAAGAGGAGCACTGAAAGCAGATGACATCATGCCTCAAAATGGCCTTCAACATCTTACTGACATGTTCCACAATGTGGCATAGCAGTTTCCATACAGCTATTCTTGAGAGCTCAAGATCCTCTGTGGAGACAGTATGGCTGGAGATCCAGTGCTTTAAAAGGATGGAAAATTGAAACAGGTCTAAATATAATACGTATATTGTATTTCAGGATCCTAAATGCATTATGGTAATGCTCTGGAATACTACTTTCTGAAACTATTCTGCCTGACACACCACAGGGAAAGTCTCCGGTCTACAAAGCTTACAAGTTCTGGCACTCTCATCTTCAGGAAAACCCCATACAGAGCGAGCATGGGAACGCATTATTTCCCTCTGATTTTTCCCACAGGCACAGTTTGCCCTTTTGTACCAGGAATATCTTCCAACCTTGTAAGGGCCTTGAACTGACTACCCTTCACCTCAGATTGCCAGAGGCAGCCAACATTGGGGAGATATCAAAATCTCCCTCTTAGTCTCTACAAGCGGTTAGGGGGAAAAACACAGGACCTTGGGAGCACCCTGCTTATTTACATTCAGGCAAACGCACATACAGTCAACTTCCCGGGCCCTGTACATGCCATTTGCTCACAATGCATTTGTATACCTTAGAAGATATAAAAAAGCTTTTCTCTGATGCTGCTTTTCTTTTTAGAAGCTTACTCTCCTTACATAAAGTACAAAAATTGTGCTTTGAACTGTTTCTCGTTAAGCCAGAAAGAGATTTCTTGTCAAAGCTTCTCTGTTTCTTAACTCTCCCTCTATACCACCTCCTTTATGTCTCACGGTGTGGCCACTTTTGCAGGAATTTTTCTGTGTCAAACATCCTCCCAGCTACAAAGAGATATAAGTATGTCCTTCATTTGAACTCCAGCCTAAGTGCAAAATGTAAAGAACAATAAAAGGGGCCTTGTGGACACCAACCACATCTCCTGTTTCCTGAAGCCAGCAGACTTATTTTTCATTTGAAAAGGAAGCTGATGTTATAATTGGGATTTTTACAATTTCACATGAGTTACAGACCTCTCTACACTGTTTCACTACCTGCATATAAATGTGTTTTAAGAGCAGTTTCAGAGATCATACTGGAAAGAAGTCTCCTGGAAAACTGATGCTAACATCACTAAAAGACTAAGCATTTTGCAACACCAAAACACAGCAGCATTACAGGGACACACACAAGAAAAATTCCAACTAAAGCATGTCTGACAAGCCATATGACACATCAGTACCTCTCTATTCTCTCCACACATACTAAAATTTGTATCTAATTACAAATTATCATATTTGATGTGTGCATAACTACTCTCTCACCAGCCACAGGAGAATTATTTCTTAGAGAAACAGTAAATAACTGTAATTATTTTTGAACTGCAAATCTCTCCTTTAGAATGTGTTTTTAAGGATAAAACCCCCGTATTTTAAACTGATGTACTAACCAGGCACAGATGAAGAGTGGGGAGGCTATTTACATGTTAGAGATTCCCATTCTGTTCTCTCCCTCTTACTATGGAACATTTTCTACGCTTCAAATTTTTTGTCGCTCTCCTTGAACCTCTTGTTTTCAAGAAGAGCCTGTAAGATACATTATCTCACTCTGACTATCTGGATTTCATTTGCACCATTTTGAGACTCAGCAATAAAACCACACTTTCCTCTTGGTGTCAGTGCATGCAAAGGTCTCTTGGCATGCCTTACCCTACAAGGCCCAACTCCATCACAGAGAACCTTAGTCTGCGTGGCACACTGTACATTACAATCTTCAAGAATGTTAGCAAAATGTACTAATAGCACATTTGTAAAACAAAACCAAGACCTTGCCTTAAACTGGCTTTACCTTCTCCCGTTTTCATCTCACCTGTTGCAGGATGGAAAACGATTTCTGATTATGGATTCTGACGGGACTAATGAAATCTTGATTAGAAGGAAGGAAAGCTCCACTAACTTCCTGTCTGTGAGAGATTCTTCTTCCTCCTTTTATTTTTTTCATTACCGGATATTGCTAGCATTAGCAAACTGGGTTTCTCTTGTTTCCATCTTGAAGCTCTGAGGTTCAGATACTGCCCCAGTAGCATCAGAGAATCACAGAGATCTGAAGTCTAATGCAGTCATGCACTTACAACTATGCATATACTTAAAACAGCCATGCAGTAAACTTCATTAAAATAATAATCATTATTATTTACAAATAACAACCTGACATTATTTGTAAAGATGCTGTCTCACACACTTTGACAGGATGAGTTACTTTCTCCATCAGGAAATCTAGCTCTCAAAATGTGTGTGCAACCACGTATAAAAGAACTAATTTATTTTAGTGATCAGCAAGAATTAATGCCCTCTTAAAGTCAATATTGAGATGTATTGACCGCAAGCAAGCAACCATTCAACCTGACACTAGCAGAAAAGGTACCCAATACACTTCACTCAACACAAAAATAGTTACAGAAAACCCTAACAATTCACGCATAAGATGAACTACACAGCTTATCTGAGGCATATGAAGTATTAAGGGAATAAAAACCAAAACTATACTTCGCTTAGCCTTGCTGACTTGATCATTTCCACAGCATGCCTATTCTTATTTCTGCTCATTCTAAGAAAACAAGCTTCTCTGAGTCCTACCCTTACAGATGCAAATATGCATACAGCCAATTTAGTTAAATTATGACTTAGACAACGAAAAAAGTATTAGAAGGAAAAACTGTAAATGAATGTAATTCTTTATAATTTCAGCATCTCTACTGCAAATCATAGCTGGAGGTTGTATTAGCTGTTTGGTGGCTCAGACTAAACATGCATGACAGGAGTCAATACCAGAAGTCCAGAAGGAGGGTAGCCATAACAATGAAGAAGTTACCAAGAAGGCCCTCAGCTGTGAGTTGTAAGACAAATAGATGCATATATTTTGCAAAAGAGAAATCAAAGTCACTAAGCTGGAAAGGGTCACAGTCTTAAAAGGGCAAGACTTCATGGTATTTACTTGTATGTCTCAAAGTTCATGTTGGGGGGAAAGATGCTTACTTGTAAAGGTAGTATTCAGCTTGATCCACTTCCTCTCGTGAAGAAATGTTGTCAACAAACTGATTACAAAAAAAAAAAAAAGAAATAAAAGCTTCAGAAGGAGCACTCACAAAGCATATTAGAAGAAAATACCACTTCAATAAATAAAATACATTTGTTTGGCATAGTTAGGTGTCTGATAGTACTGGAGGTCTTCAAGTCTTTGCTTGCTCCTACTCTGGGTTCTTCTAGACTGCCAAAAGTAAAATCTTTTTAAATTGAGACAACTACCCTCCTCACCTCTAAGAAACATTATGCACCTTGAAAACATGGTGACCATCTGAGAATTATGTTCATATAGCTTAGTACCCCAAATTTTTGCTGCTCATCTCTGAATACTTTGCTCTTTAATCACATCCTTTAATTTGAGAGCACATTCAGTTCTTTACTTTCCTACCCCCAATTTTGAGTGAGTCTTGATGTGCCTTACTTATCTTTCTAAAAAGTATTCTTTTCTCTAAAGTTTGCCTGTTGTGCCTACTCATATTAAAAATTCTGAAGGACAGGGGCAACAGCATTTTGTATTTCACCACACATATAAATTATGGTAAGAAAAAGATCACCCCCCATGCTGTATAGCAAAATTTTCCTCTCATTTACAACCTTGTCTACTCCAGGCAATCTTCCAAAATTCCCAGTGCTATCAACTATTTAAATAAAAGCCAATTTTTCAACCAGATATCATCTTACAGTAACAGTGAATCCTGTTTTCCTGTAGTCTTACTAACATAAGTATAAAGATGCTGGAACACTCTAGAGTCCTCCCAATATAATACTTTTAGCTCAGAATATATAAACAACATGTTCTCAAGGCCAGTACTTCTCTTTATCCTAAGTGTAAGCTAAAAATAACAGTTTTCAGTTGACTGGTACTTGCTCTCCAGTTTCTCAACTGTCCTTGCACACTGTACACATGTAGGTCTCATCTTTTGAATGTGGCAATTGCATGCCTGTGCGCTTATTTGCATTTTAGAAAATAAGAATCTGATGTTAGCGCCAGGTACTGGAAAGTGGGGCTGTTTGAAATATCACTTCTCCAGGGAAGAGGTCAGCCCAAAGCAGGAACATGAAGGAAAGGAATAAAGCTGAATAATTAATTAAAGGGAGAGGCACATCCATTTCCCCCATGGACACTGTCTCAGAAGCAATGATCAAGAATGCTTTATCTGTATAAATGCTTGATCTTGTAACTGTACAAAATGTTCTGTGACTCCTCAGTTAGTGCTGCCACTGATCCTAATTAGTGGTGTTACTGAGGTACCATAGTGGTGACTCAGCTTTTTTGGATAATGTTGAAGATTGGAATTTGTTTGTTTTGTTGTGCTTTTTTTTGACAAGTGATATATTTATTCTCCCTCTTCAGTACAAATACTCACTTACACAGGGAACTTAAAAGCACATCTCACATCTCTGCCTTCAATCCCTCTCCCCAGATTAACCCATGCAGACAATGGAACTGGTTACTAATTCCAGTAAAAATAATGGCTTCGCTTATCCCATGACAGCGTTTTTCCTGCCTCAATCCGCTGAGTCAAGGAAGGAAAACTACGGAGCCAAAATGTATCCACCTCTGCCTCAGTCTTAAAGGAGTCTGAAGTGGAGGAAAATGCACGCAGACAGCCAATGTGCTAATTCATTGCATTCTTTTCACTGCCTGGGTTCTTATAAAGTGCCTCACAGGGCATTAAAGCTCTCACTAACACAAAAACCATAGGAAGGTAGGGAACATATATTAGACAAATACACAGCCCAGTAACAGCAAAGCCTGATTTTATTGAGAAAAAACCCTATTTCTGTTTTAAAGCCCCTACAGTCCAGGTACTAACTAATGAGTACAAAGTAACAATAAAACAGCTTTTACACAGCAATTTAACAGTATAATGAGACATTTACAATTCCAGAACGCCCAGCAGAGGTGATACCGTTTATCCCCTCTCAGCTCACTTGATTTCATAAGCATTTCACTGTCATTTCCATCACTTTATGATTGGGATTTATTTCCTTACCCGGCCTATCGTCAAAGAGCTGACAGGCAGCTTTCTTTCATAGGTTCTGTCCATTAAGTAGGCCAAATCAGCTGGAGAAAACAAAAATATTATGTTTAATCAACTGGCATTTCAGGAAAATCTGCAGAGCCATCATATAACCTAGAATAGAATCTCTGTCCATGAAATCAAATTCTGGTTCCTTGTTAACATCTCTTTTTGAAGTTGTATGATAGCAATACTTTCAATTATTGTTGAATACTTTAACATACGGATACCTTAATACATGGAAAGGTTCTCAACATGACGATTTTAACTTACAAGAAAGAAGAGGGGAAAAGCAAACTACTCTATAATGTACTGGATGAAATTAGTATACCTAATATAACTCATCTAAAAAAACTGAGCAGATGTCCTTAAAGTTCACACTTAGCACATGCTGGACAGTGCTTTTGGCATGGGTTTGTCCTTTATTTTATGGTAAAACAGTGAGACACAGAAACAAGCAGCACCATACCGATAAACCCTACAGTCACTAACAGCAAAACAAAGAAATCCTGTTAATCAAACTGGGCACTGTGCTAGTACCTTAATAACTTTACAGCATTCTCCTCCAGCAGTCGTATATCAATATTAATCTGACCATACAGGAACTTTAAGCTTCTGACTATTGAACAGCTAGCCAACCATTGCATTTAATGAATTTAATTGGAAGTTAAACTAATTTAATTTGGAGTTTTACTTTTGTACTGTTCCTGGAAAATAATGATGATGCAGGGAGAGTAAGCTGTTGTTGTATGTTTAGTGTCAGCTGTTTGATTCTTATCTCAGACACGAACTGATGACACCTAATCTATAAAATTTACAGACTTCAATCATAGTCTTTCTTTCTGTTCTCCTGCATCTTCCAGGACCGTGAATCCAATGTATTCTCTCTCTCATTAGCACCTTGCTTCCTCCTTTGCACTCCAAGACTACAACTGTTACTAAATCACCCTCTCCTTTCGCACCTCTCAATTAGTTCCATTGACCATCCTTCAAGAGCTGATGGGTTGGCTCATCTTATAATTAATTTTCCAAAAAGGTCATCTGACCTCCACACCTGTCAATGAAATGTGAAGTGAGCACAACATGCAGCACCACATCAGAATTGACTAAGCCTTCTACTCTGGCAAAGTTGCAGCACCAGTAACACGCTGTGTCTCCAAGGGATGCAGTCCATGTATGTTCTGTCCACAAAACAAGTGGTAACACTATTCATAATTTTAAAAACACACCTGTACCGCCACTGAATACTGAGGGGTATACAGTTCTAACAGGATGAACAGCATTCAATGCTACTCTGACCTTACAGGTTCGCTCTCAAACTACAACACATGGGCAAAGATTTTTGCTGCAGTAAAATGATAGAGCCTTGATTTGGAATAAAATGGTTGACTCTTAGCCTGTACAATGCTGCTGTCTGTCACACAGCAGTATTTTGTGTTTAAGTAACACCCTCCTTCCTGAGGCACTTTAAGGTGTTCAAAACACAAAAAAAAGCATTTACCTCTGGCTGAGGGAAGGCAAGCATTTCATGACCATGAAAGTAAAGGGAAATCTGGGGCAAAGTGACTGATGCAAGTACCAGCTCCTACGAAGCACAACATAGGATGCTGAGCTGATGTGGGCCATCAAGGCCATGCTATACCAGA
The DNA here is from genome assembly GCF_000690535.1 of Cariama cristata. Lineage (NCBI taxonomy): Eukaryota > Metazoa > Chordata > Aves > Cariamiformes > Cariamidae > Cariama > Cariama cristata. The sequence goes on from NW_009615445.1 coordinate 16,622, forward strand.
TAAGCACTAAAACAGCGCATCAACTTTTTTAACGGTAAAGAAATTTCTGTTGGAATAACCTTACAAGAAATGTCTGTATGTGACTCTATATTACCAGTCTCTCCAGCACTCACAAACGTCATGAAGGAGCACGCAGGTAAAGACTTTGGGGCATTTCCAGTAGTATTAGAAGTTACAAGAGAATGGATGCTGTGGCCAAGTCAACTTGTCAGGATCTAAGAACTGTCTAGATCATTGCCTAAACATACTAAGCCAACTGTCATCCAACATTCTTTATCTGCATTTCAAGATAGCTAGAAAAAAGTATTCACTCCGCAATCTGCTATGTTTTAACATAGCAATGTGGACCTGAGACAGGTAGCCACACAGGCTGGGAGTTCATTTATCTATTCCAGAACTATTTTTGTTACACATTCCTCTCTGAAAACTGGAAGACAATACTTAACACCATTTTGGGCCATATTCAACTCCTGAGCTTGGCACGTCTTTTGTCTAGGTGCTCATGAAGATGAAGAGCCCATTTCTGGAAACACTGAGTACTTAAGTAGAATATAAACCAAATGAATACAATGCTATGACTGTAAGACCCCAAGACTGTTAGCCATTTATACACAGGCCTCCTCTGAAAAGCAACATGAAGCACTTACCTATCAGCTCCAGTATAAGAGTCACAATAAAATAAAAGCTGATTGAACCTTAGGGAAGACAAAACAAGTTAATGGGAAACTTAGCTTTGTTTCCAGACAAATTGCTATTTCCGCTGTAGTTTCTAGATATGAATAATTTGCAGTGAGTAATTCTTTCCTGGTTTGTTTTCTCTGCAGAGCACCTAAAACCAGACTGTTCATCTCACAGTCATGATTTGAAATAATTCAGCTACCTTTTGTAAATCAAGTTTGTTCCACAAATTGCTATTCAATAATCAAGATTAAAGTTTCTTCTAAGTTAAAAATACCTCGACAGAAGTACTAGAACACAAGAATGTGAATGCCTAAGTCTCCTAGCACTGTTGGTAGTAAAACTTGAGCGCTAACATTGGTGTATAAATCAAATAGATGTTTTAATGTCCAAAGCAAAATTCTTTGTACACTCTAACAAATACATGTTGCAAGTGCTTTTATCTGATAGTCATTACCAAAGAGATCACTAGTATATATAATCTCTCATACACATTGCCTATAAATCGGGTATATGGTTGGACTTGATGATCTTTGAGGTCTCTTCCAACCATAATGATTTTATGATTCTAAATACATTTCTACAAGATGAACTTTTACAAAACTTTAATTTCTTTAAAAACATATTTCTGCATATTGCAGAATCTCATGGATTTAAACAAAGTAACAAAACAAACCATAGAGTTGGAGCTGAGGTCATTTAATTTCTGGACATGACTTCACAGTTGCCTCTAGAATATTAGTATCTGACATTTCCTGTTCACTTTTATTTTCATTTGTTCATAGAAACTCAATGTCTTGCTACCTGCAACAGGGTGATTCAGGACAATGACTGGCAAAATATTGACTCTCATCTTCCAAGTCAGTGATTATGACATGTAACATCAGTTTGGTGGCCTAGGAAATGAATAGTTTCAGTTTGATTCGCAGTGTGCACCTATCCACAGCATGTAGCCACATCAGCAAGTGGCATATTTGGCCACCATGTAAGGTCACAACCCTTTTATTCTTAGAAGTGGTCCATCCAGAAAAAGGTTGAAATCCAGTGATTGGACAACAATGGTAAAGCGGATACAACTGTGACACAAAGTTTAACTGTCCTGGGAATGATGGGCAGAGCTAATATCTTAACTCATGGGCTAACATTCCGGTTTCTATATAAAGAAAGCCCTGATTTATTTTAAAGGCCCAATTAAAATATAAAGGAAGGCTGAGGCAAGTACTTTGCCTTACAAATTTGTATGTTTCACATTTCTCAGCTTTTCCGCATCCTTAGCAGCTTCTGGACAGAACTACAGCTTTTTATCCAAGGCGGCTTTGAACGGAAATTATTCAAATCTGTAAAGGCAGCACTGCCACCCGGTGTTGCAGATGAGCTACTGTGGATACCATGTGGATACCGTGAGTTTCTCTAACAAAAAAGACATTTCCTATCTCAGTTGGATTCTGGCATCCCCTGGAATTCTGGCAATTGCTATTCTTCTCATCAAGATGCTTACTGTCATTTAATTTTATCGTCGTTAGTGATGAACCAAGTGAAACACTGGAGAAACTAAGGCAAGCTATGCCTCCTGTTTCCTTGATATCTCATTTTTTGTAAGTGGAGTTCAAACTACTTCTAGACAGGCATCTTCCTACCAGCAAGCAGTTTGTAAATTCCAAATTAGCACATTTCAATTCCTACCTTTTTGAACAAATGAGCTTCTGTACACAAAATACAGTCTTGTTATTTCCCACGTTTTTTTCACTACTAAAGTTTGCTAAACTCATTCACGGTTGGAACGCTAAACTAAGACTACGGAGAACAGAATAAAGCATATCTTATACGGACGCAGTAAATGAGTCTGAGTCTGGGATGGCACCTCATCACTGCAGCAGAGAAATGGAACTGATTTTAAAGCAAAAATACTTATTTTTCCTTTAAATGAATTCTAGCCACATAGTTTTGCAAAATAACAGTTCTGAAACAGTGAAATATAGAAATAAAAGAGCATCTCCTCCACATAAGGAATTCACTCTAGTTACAATCACCACTTACTGCACATAAGATTATATGTGCAAGCACACAACTGATAGCTACAGAGCAGACATCTGCAGGGCTGCCTCCTCTTTGAAAATGCTAATACAGCTGACATGGTGTTAACTTGTTTTCTCTTTTCTGTGAACACAAAATGAAAATGCAAAGCAGTTCTTTGAAAAGCATGGAACAGAGTTCTGCTTTGGATCAAGATCATCGGCAGAGCAGCAGCAAGAACTGTGCTTGCCAAACAGTCATGAAAGGTCTTGCCAGACCTGGGGAAAGCCAAACATGGGCTGTACCAGCACTTGCACAACATTTTCTTCTACAGTGAATTTCTATTGCCTGTGACATTTGTCAAAATAAGAACCCTTTTTCATCTGGAGGTGACTGGTTCAAATGCATCCCAGGGCACTAGTCTGTGGCTCCAGCCCAAAAAACAACTGCAGGCAGCCCTATTGCTAGTAAAGCATTACAAGGTACTAACAGTCTCTGCAGGATCCAAGCTACAGTCACAAGCACCCACTGGCTGTTTCTGGCCCAAGTACAGTAAAACATGCTGACAATACCAACCTAACTGTTTATAGGCAAGTAACAGAAACAAATTAGTGCATAAAAACCATCACTCTGATCATTTTGCCTATCTTCCCGCCTGACAAAAGCCCGTGGATTTCATCTGCTGATTCTTCTTTCAGCCTCATAATCTGTGTTAAAATTAACAAACATACTTCAGGGGCCCAGGAAAGAAAAATAGAAGACAAAGTTTATGCATTAAGGGGTCTCCAAAACACTTGTGGTACAAAATAATGCATATGTACCTTTAGCATGGAAAAATGTTTTGCATGATGCTTTCTATTCAACATAGTCAACAAAAAGATGGTGGAATGTCATTTCAAATGTAGTCTAGCCAAAGAATAGCCACAAAATTCACAGGAGAGATCTCAGTACCATAGGCAGAAACAGTTTAATGTACAACTTCTCAGAAATAAAATGTTTAGATTCATTTTTCCCCAAAAGAAAAATCTAAAATTTCAACCAGAAATGTAACTTTCTCTCCTGTAAAACTCTGAGGAAAATGCTCTTTTAAAAAATGTTTTTAAACAGAATGCCCTGTAATGCTCATAGAATAGGCCTTCTTTTGCACTGCATTACAATTAAAACAATGTCAATGAAGAGAACACTCAGAGACAGTCTTAACGGTCAGACACAAAACTATGACATTCATAGAAGCTTTGGATTTTGTGAAAGAACAGCTTGTAGAAACCAAACATTAAGTGGACAAATTCAAACTTGTTTCTGCATTATAGCTTTGAATATATATGACAGGATTTTAACATGTTGAGTAGATTTTGACATAGAACCTCAGAAGCATATCACTCCACACATTTTTTTTATTTTGAAATATTTGTAGATGATGAGTTACTCTAAAATAAGTTCAGCTTGCAATTAATTAGTTAAAGTGGAGAAAAAGAAATTAACTTTTCTCACCCAGGCTATGCTCCTCTTTTTGTCTCTTTTCCCATTTTGAGCTGTCCACATAGGCCACAGAAAGAAGAGATCTTCTACCTAATGAACAAAGAAATCACCATGTAAGCCAGGTTGCTTAGACATCTATAAACAAACACCTTTTTCCGTCACATTTACTGAACTGGATGCATTAAATTGTCTTTATGATACAGCTGTCAGCAGCAGCTACCATAACAGTTCAGATTCCTTGTATGTGGATGAGCCATTACCTCATCATTTTTAAAACAGAAAAGCTTTCCCCTAAAAGCTTTTTTTCCAGCATGAAACAAATCTTTCCAAACCTGAACTCTGTATTTAAGAAAATGATAAATTTGTAAAGGTAGAAAAAACCCCAAACAACAATAAATGACAGCTTGCTTGTGCACACAGACCTTTTTCATCAAATGCTAGCAAATAGCTAAATGTAGGCATAAGCAAAGAAGATGAGTAAGCACAAAAAGGCTTTTCTGTTGTTGTCAGATGGTTATTTTTTCCACCTGTAAAGATTTGTCTCATTGGAGATGAAAGGTAGGCGCTCCTCTGGAAATACTCCATTTTTCATCACCTTCTTTTTTTGCACCTCCTGTGAACTGCAGAGTTCACTCAAATGTTTTTTGAAAGTTCTTTCCAAATACTCTTTGTACCACCCTTGAAACCTGCTCAAGATGCTGTCCTAGATTTTGAATCAAAATGGAAAATGCTTTAGTTGGAAGAGAAACCATGTTTGTGCATCACTCACAGACGATAAGGCCTTGAAGATGCATGAGGAACATCTGGATAAAATTTGCTGAAGGAAGATAAAGAAATATGTGCAGAAGGTTGCAGAAATCAATGTTAAGAAACATGAAATATTTTAAAAATAAACATCACTATGCTACACAGAATTCTTAGCAACTACCTTAAAACCTTTATGTAAAAATCTTATCTGCTACCACTAAGAGTTTGTTATTCTTGGGTGTGAAACAATTTTTCTCCTTATCATCCTTCTGACATGCAATTATACGCACATGTTGAGCTCTGAACGTCTCTGCAAATTTTTGTCAAAAAACCCAGGACACAGAATTCCACAGTCAGAACATGACAATATGTACAACACTTCACCAAACAGTTAGAAAATAAGCAAAACAGAGTGGTTTTTTTTTGGTTAGTGGGGTTTCTTTTAAAGTTATTTTTCATTATGTTGATAAAAGTGGCACACAAAAGATCTGGTTGTTGCGCTTTTTTTAGGATAAACTTCCCTATGCTCATTCACAGCTAAGGATGCCTCTAGCAAGCACAAGGCTTTAAAGAACCATTTTCTATAGTACAAGCAACTGTCTGTATGACAGTGCTTTGCTCAGGTAAGCTGGAGGTCAGGTTTGAGCTCTTCACACCAGTTCACTGCTGAGCAGCTCCAGTGCCAGAGGAAAGGGCAGCTTTTTTGAGAAGTGGGCATCTAGCTACCAGGTAGCAGCACTGAGAAGTTTCTGTTCAGGGAAGTCGAAAAGGCACAATAAATTAAGCTAGCCCTCATCACCACACTTTAAGTAAACATTACCGAGTTCAGTTCTTCCCAAAGGTCATGATTTTTGGAAAGGCAGCTTTTCAAAAACATCCGTCTTGGTTGTGCTGCCGTCACCTGAGTTACTACGTTTTGCTGGACACTTAACTACCGCGGGTTTGGCGGCCACGGTGTGGTTTCCTGTGACCCAAAAAAGCAGGTCGTAACATACCAAGCTATGAAATCGGCGAGGTGGAATATCTAGAAGAATAAATTAAGAATACTTTCCCACACTGCATGCTAGCGATACGCCGTCCTCAGGGCTGTCTCCAATTTATATAAGTATGTGTATATATATATAAAAGCGAAGGGAAAGTCATCACGCAGCACCCCGT
>NW_009615446.1:0-1053 GCF_000690535.1 Cariama cristata
AACCCCAGCAAACACAGGGGTTTGCACCTGGAGGGCTTTGCTCCCTGCCGGTCTGCATCCCATGGCCCTGCCAGCAGCGTGCCGGGACACGGGCCCTGCCTGGCACGTCCTCCGGCCCTGGCATGTCCCCACGCGTGTCCCCAGGGAACCGCGGTGCTGCCCTGGCCCCCCACCGTCCCCTCCTGCACACAAAAAGGTGATCGTGCCAGATCCTGATGAGCCTCCGCTGGGCTGAGGCCAGGAAATTAATTTTCCTTGTGCCAAGATCGACACGAGCCAAGGTTTCAGCCAGCAGAAGAGCGAGCGCAGGAAAGTCCCCAGCTCCAGCCGTCACCCACGAGAGCTTTCAAACGTGACGGAGGGTTGGATGTGCAAAGGGCCTTTGAAATGTGTCCTACTGAGATAGAGGGAGGGCTGAGCAACAAGTGCTCAGCCTCCCAAACATGAGATATTTTCAGGCTATTTGGTAGATTTTAAATGCTTTTCAGACATGCCTTGGCGGCATCAAATATTTGAGAAAGAGAACATCTCAGCTCGAAACTATGCAAGATATTTTGTAGCCATATACAGACATCCTGAGATGGGGAAGGGTTAGAGCCTGCGTACGGTTTCAAAACGTCACGAGGTTATTCGTGCCGTTTCCATCCCAGAGAGGTTCGCACCAGTCAGACCACATCTGGGAGCACCAGCCCGGCCGGTGGCCACGGCTGCTCCCCGCGGCACTGCCCGCAGAGTCACCGCAGCAGAGCCCAAGGAGCCTGAGCAGATAAACCCCCAAAACCCCTCGCCCGAGTTAGGCACCGCGGAGCTAGAGAGCTACCCCGGGCCAGCCCCAGCGCCGGGATGCGTGCAGCGCTCTGGGGCCCTGTAAAATAATAAGCAGCAGTAATGAGCGAGCATGGAAACACGCAGAGGCTCGTAAAGCTGCTGCCCCCGAGAATAAGTCAACCACTAAGAGCCAGGCTGGGAAAAAGCTCCCGCCGGAGCGAGTCGGGGCATCGCTGCCTGTGCTGGGCTTGCCTGCCCCTTCCCCTGCGGCAGCCCCTCGCCGGA
>NW_009615446.1:1106-2637 GCF_000690535.1 Cariama cristata
AAAGCCGCGGGGTGCCGGGGAGCCGCAGGGCCCCGTTTGCGGGTGTTGGAGAGCTGGCAGATGAAGAGCTGGGCTCCCACTTGCCAGGGGAGATGCAGATCTGCGCCCGCAGCTTGTTCGGCCGTTCATCAGAGCAAATCGGTGGCAGATCGCCGATGAGACACGGGCAGCGCCAGGTGGAATTTATCAGCCTAAGGATCAGTAGCTTCTGTCTTTCTGCTTGTCCTCTGACACACCTGCAACGATTAGCAAGTGGCACTGCTAACGATGAGCTGTTAGCAAGTGGCACTGCTCCAGGTAATTAATAGTCTGGATGATGAAGGTGCAGCTTAGAGCTTTAACAGTGTTTGTTACTGTTTTCCGAGGAAGACTGAGCATTTCTTCTTAGCAAAACTCAAGTAAATTTGGGCAATTACTTTTTTCTTCCAGACAACAATGCGTGAGCAGCATGGCCAGCCCAGCGCCGGGCATTTCCAGGCACTCTGAGCTCTGAAATGCAATCAGCTTCCACAGACCCGCTCAGGCAGCCTCCTCTTGCCTTCCCTTTTCTGTGATTTTACAGTTTCCTGGTCTGTTTAAAAGTGTTTCTTCTTTATTGCTGGAAATATCTTCTTCCCCAGTGAAGCTAAGGGTTGTCCTGGCCCTGCAAACATCTTGTCTGCAAGTAATTTGCTTTGCATTAGTCGTCCTTCGGGTATCGGAGGGACTAATCGCTTCTGACCAGCTGAGCACACATGGGAGCGATCCGCTCTGCCTGGGGAAGGCAGGGAGCAGGGCACGGCCACATGCAACCACCTACAGCCCATTCAAAGCCAAAAATCTGCTGGCAAGCAACTGTTCCAAGCCGGCTTCTCAAAGGCAGATGCGTTGTGGGGTGATGCGCCCTGCCCCTCCAGCGTTTTGGGGAACACCCTCTCACCCCGCTGGGGTGCCGGTACTCCGGGCTTTACCAGGCTGGAGGCGGGTGGAAGAAGCCTTAAACTCAGCCTGTCCTAAAGGTTTTGAACCCACATTTCTGCCTCTGTGCCCTTGCCAGCTGTCCTCTGGCTTCACCTTCATCAGGGCCTTTACTGCACTCTGCTTTCGGGGTGCAAATGGTTGCGGGGACCCTTTGCAGAGGGGAGGGGAAGCCTCAGCCTTCATCTCCTCTCATCGACGGCATCTGCGGTGGACAGAGGACCATCGCGCCCCAAGCTTGGTACCAGGCAATGCTTCTCCTGGGCTCTCTGCAGCAGGCTGGGAGCCTTCCCCTTGCGCAGGGCAGGGTGATGCTGCAACGGTGGGTGCAAAAGGTGAGGGAGAGGGGAGACGGCTTCCTGAAGCCCTCGCTGTGGGGGGGCCACTCCCCGGCTTTTTGCCCAGCTAAAAACCAGGACGGCTTCAACTCTCCTCAGTGAACGATGCCAACTCCAGCACTGCAACGTCTCCTGACGGTGCTGCGACATCACCATCGCTATAGCAACGGGCCAGGAGCAGCAGCAATTTGGGGGGACCACGCTGCGGCCGGACGGGCACCGCTGCCTCCTCGCTG
>NW_009615447.1:0-116488 GCF_000690535.1 Cariama cristata
AATAATAATAATAATAATAATAATAAATGTTTGCATAATAACTGTAAAAAATCCAATGTGTTAATATAGAGGTTGGTTGTAAAGTCCTTCACAGATCCAGCATAATTTAAATACAGTTCAATTGCACCAATAAAGTAATTTGCTCTCTAAAATTTAGTGAACAGCTTTTTGCTTCTATCTTAATGCTTCCCTGCCCTGTTGTGATACTGTTTCCAAAAAAGACTGCTGTCCCTGCTGTTTGGGGAAATGTATCTATAATGTCTTGATCCAAGCATTTCATATTCAACAGATGGTAATCTTGGCTGCACATTCATTCTGGTTTCTCTGAGCCCGAGTGCTTAATATCTCTTTCTCTGCCAATCACTTCCTAACTAGCAAACGAATCCTGATCAGACGTGTATGCTTCCTTGTGTTCTCTCTCACCTTTAGTGAACACTGACACCTTCAGACATTATTCTGAGTTGTGTACTTTTGATCTGCCAGGTGAAGGAGGAAGTCTGTGAGTCTGTTCTTTAATCCTGTGTATGGGCAGGGAAGAATAGAGGTCTAAAGTTTCCGCAGAATTAATGTGTATTTCTTCATCACAAAATATTCAACATACCTGTACTTCTACAGGCTGAGATGCTGACCCCTCAACTAGCTGACCTTTTAAACCCAAAGACCAAATCATATTTGTGCAGTTGGTTTTTTTCCTTCATTTTCCTAATCTGAAGAACATAGAAGAATGAAGCTATGAGTTTTCTGTAACAGTATTTCCATTTTTTTAAATTTTTCTACTTCTCATTCAACAGACTACTACATGGATGGAGAAAGAAAAGATACAAGTTTTTAAACAATGCAATCAGTACTGCTCTAACCTGGATTATCCAGAGAGATTTCTTAACTGCAAGCTCTACTCCTATGTGACAAATTTTGTAATTTTTTTTTTTTTTTGCATTGATGCCTTTTCTTTTAGATCCTTGAGTGAAGTTATTTTTAAATAAAGTGAAAATGACACCAACAGTCATAGTCCCCTTCCTTTTCTGTGTGTACAGGAAGTGGTGAGGAAAAGTATTATCTGTTCATGTTAATAACCACATCAAGGCGGTCTTTCTTTTTGTTGTTGTTGTTCTGGGTTTTTTTTTGTTTTCGTTGGTTTGTGGGTTGCTTTTTGTTTGGTTTGGTTTGTGTGTTGTTTTTGTTTTTTTTTTTAATTCATGCAAGTGGAAGAATTCATCTAGAAAGCTGAAAGATAGCAAAGAAAAACATATCTCTGGCCTCTGTGTATGAAACATGCTTGTTGGGTTAACATTTCCAAAACCATACGTATGATTAATGGCAACTCATGCACGTGTTTGTAGTTCATCAGTAAGGCAAGGGCACCCCAAAATATCCACAAGGAAACACCTGTTTACAGAAAGAAATGGTTCATGAAATGACTTAAAATAAGTACATGCAAGAGAGAGAATTTGAGAACATACTTAATCCCGGCATGGTTTCCTGACATCATAAACCACTATGCAAGATTGATTGTATTTTGGTGTGAATATGAAAAATAAGTTACCATTTGCTTTCATGATTTATATATTTTAATAACTGCAGTTACAGAATTATTAGCCATATTATTGATACAATAGTTGTTTAATAAATAATAATAATACTGTGACACTTCCCTGGATCTTTGTCTTCTTCATTACTGACTAAATCAGCTGAATTCACTTCTACTTTGTAAAAACAGGAACCCAGTGAACTAACAAATTCTGACCAGACAACACTGGATTATAGGAAAAGGCTATGACAACATTGTACACTTGTTTTACAGAGTAGGAATTCCTTTTTATTTTGTGTAATGTTTGGTGCAGTATGTCCTCCTACTAAGATTAAGTCCTATAGTACTTAACACTACATTTCAACATCATGACCATTGCTGTCGTCATTGATTAGCATCATTCCATGCGTAACTGCTATTACTTAGCCTTCAGTACTCTGTATCCTAGTAATGAATTTGCTTTGTCAGAACCGTGCAAAACAAGTCTGCCTCAAACGGTTTATATAGTATGATTAAAGATCTAAACAGGGCAAATTTAGAGTTTTTGAAGATACTGATTTTTTGGTAGGCTATATCAATGCATACTACAGACCTTAAAAATACGAAATATGAAGCATTATTATTCTAGGCACCAAAGAAACCACTGTTTCAATCTATTAAGCTCTAGATAAGACAATAGAAGACAAATTTTATATTAAGCACTTAATTCCTTTTAGTTTTCCCACTGACAGTTTGAAATCTTGACTACTTCAGGAAAAAATTGCTTACAAGTTTTAATTTCAATTTTTTATTCACTGTGGGAGGAAATTCACAAGGATACTTTAAGGTTTAAGACTCTATTTTCTTATTGTTTTGCATATCATATAATTCAGACTAGATGTGAAGTATCATCATCATCATCCCTAAGGCATTTTACATCATTATTCAGGTATGAAGAGATACATAATTTTTCAAACTGTGCAGCTTGCCAGCTTCAATTAGAATGCATGGCATTAGAGTTTCAGTTTTCCTGTTTAGTCACTATTTCAGAACACAATTTGTGGATTCATTATTTTCAGACTTTTCAGCTAGAACCCTGGAGTCTTTTCATTTTCATTCTTGCTTAAATGGTGGCTTTCTAACTCAGTGCTGTTGTTATCTATTGTGGCTTTCATTATTAGCAAGATATTTTGGTATCTCCCCATTGGATAAACTATAATAATGGATTAGTGAAAATAACCAGAACAGGATTTCTGTGATCAGTTTTATCTGACAAAGTCTAGATGTTTGACTTCAAATAACTTTTCCAATTCTTTGCCACTGAAAAATTAGCATATTTGAGACAGGCTGGAGTAATCCAGAGATGCTGCAGGTTTTACTTAATCTTTTTGGAACACTACATCATCTCAGAATGTCATCTTTGAATGTCAGAATTAACAACATAATCCTCAGATATTTTGCTACCACACAAATAAGTTATATTCTTCTGGGGCAGGGGGCAGGGGCAAAATGAGCAGATGTCCTCACTTTTAAGTAACAGGAGGCAGAGGGAGGAGGAGAGAGTTGGAGCAATAACCAGAATCAAATAACACTATGAATGTAACAAAGTTTTAAGGTTGATGAGATACTTTGTGGAGGTGGTCTACTTCCTTCATTGTGCAAAGCAGCAAATATTGGAAATAGTAAGCTAACAAAAGTAAAAAATGGACATTTAGTACTCAATAATGTTTCACAGTCATATTTTTAATATATCACAAACAAATCTCGCATAGTCAGTGAATATCAAGTCCACTGTGAAATATTCTAGTTTAAGTGCTTAACTACAACTTTCTTTGACCTTCTGTTGTTTTATATTTGTACCTTAAAAATACTTGAAGAAGGTAAGAGAAAAGCATAAAATTGAAGTTACATTCATAGCTCCCATTTCTGGGTATTACTGAAATATTCTTCAACAACATAAACTAATCTTTCAGCTCTCTTCTAAACCAGTTTATCATTTCTTCTCATTGAGCAGAAGGACTTGGTATTGTAACTCTTTTAACATAGAAATTTGTTATTATATAGCATAGTTAATATATAGAACCACAAATATATTTCTAATTTTATTTTCAGAAATTAACCAAAGTCACAAGCTATATGCAAACAAAAAGGGGAAATTTACAAACAGCACCCAACCATGTAGAGGGAGCATCAGGAAAGCGAAAGTTCAACTGGAATTGAGACTTGCGTGGGACATCAAGGGCAACGAGAACAGCCTCCACTGCTACATTAGTAGCAAAAGCATACACAAGGAAAACGCTGGCCCAGTGGTAAATGGGATGAGTGAATTGGTGACTATACTGGTTTGGGCTGGAATAGAGTTAATTTTCTTCATAATAGCTTGTATCATGCTGTTTTTGACTTGTGGCCAAAATAGTATTGATAACACAAGGATGTTTCAGTTATTGCTGAGCAGTGCTCACACAGCACCAAGGCCTTTTCCACTTCTCACGCTGCACCACCAAAAAAAAGAGGTGGGAGGGAAGAGACCTGGAACAGCTGATCCCAGCTGACCAAAGGGATATCCCATACCATACGATGTCGTGCTCAGCAAGTAGTGAATTAATTCCTTCTTTTACTTTGCTTACACATGCAGCTTCTGCTTTACATATTAAACTGTCTTATCTCAACCCATGAGTTTTTGCACTTTTACCCTTCTGATTCTCCCATCCCACGGTGGGAGGAGTAAGTGAGTGGCTGTGTGGTGCCCAGCTGCCTACCTGGGTTCAACCACAACAGTGAGGCTGAGGTACTCAACGCCTTCTTTGCCTCACTTTTCACCTACAAGGCCTTTGTGCTTACAGAGAGGGATAAGGAGGAGAACTATCAGCAGGGAATGAGGATTAATTCAAGGCTTACATGAGAGAACTCAATACATACAAGTTCAGAACTGAAGAAGGGAAAATGTTGCACCTATCTTCTAAAAAGACCAAATGGTCACGCTGAGAAACACAGTCCTTACTTTGGTCCCTGTGAAAATAAGGCAGAGTCCTCCTGGAATAAATTTCTCAGCATATGAAGGAGAAGATGGTGTTTGGGAATTGTCAGCATGGATTTACTCCAGGTAAATCATGACCAACCAACCTGATTGCCTTCTATGATAAAAGGACAGCTTGTGGATAAGAGAAAAGCAGTGGAGGTCATTTACCTCAACTTTGAAGGACCTTTCAACATTGCTTCCAACATTATTTTTGTATGCAAGTTGGGATGTCATAACATCCCATCTGGATAGGTGGACAACTAGATGGGTAAAAAACCTGGTTGGACGATTAGACAAAGAGAGTAGTTAATGGGTTGTACTCGACCTGCACTCCAGTAATAAGGTGATTACCACAAGGATCTCTCCTGGGACCTGTCTTGTTTAACATCTTTATCAGTAACCTGGAGGAGGTGAATGGAGTGCACTCTCATCAAGTTTGCAGATGAAATCAGCCTGGGAGACCAATTCATATGTTTGAGGGCAGGATGGCTGTCCAGAGGGATCTAGACAGGCTGGAGGAATTGACCAACAGGAACCTTATCAAATTCAAGATGAACAAATGCCAAGTACTACAGCTGGGAAAGAAGAGTTCCTGAGGTGATACAGGCTGGGATCTGACCAGTTTTGGAGCAGCTTTGCTGAGAAGGATCTGCAGGTGCTTGTAGATGGCAAGCTGGGCACAAGCCAGCAGTGTATCCTTGTAGCAAAGAAGGGCAAGAGTATCCTGGCCAGTACTAACAGAAACATGGCCAGGAGGTCCCTGGGGGTGATTACCACCTCTCCTCAGCACTTCTAAGATAGGAGTCAAGTGTCTAGTTTTGGACCTCTGCTCAATACAAGAGTCACTGACAAACTGGAGTGAGTTCAAGTTTGGGACACTTGCCCTTTGACAAGAGGCTGATGGAGCTGGAAAAAAGACATCTTGAGGGGAGTCTAACAGCAGCCCCCAAGCACTTATGAGGAGGTCATGAAAACAGCAGAGTCAGGCTGCTCACAAGCGTGGAGGAAAGATAAGAGATAATGGCCAGAATTTGAAACAAGACAGAATACACCTGGATATAAGTAGAAACTTTTTCACCCCAAGGACAGTCAAGAATTGGTGCAGACTGTACAGAGAGGTTGTGCAGTCTCCGTTCTTGAGGGTTTTCAAGACCAGACTGCAGAAAGCGCTAAGTAGCTTGATCTGACCTCATAGCTGACTGCTTTGAGCAGGAGGTTGGACTAGAGACCTCCTGAGGTTCCTTCCAATCTGAATTATTTTATGATCTTGTGATAAAGGATGAACACTGGTACTCGTTCATGACCTTCAGCTGCTGAACAACCATCTCATTTGATCAAGGAGATAGAAATAATTGTCTGAATAGTGATCCTTTGTATCTTTTCATTAGGTAGTTTGCAATATCATTGCATTTGGGAATATTAATGCATACACAAAAAATGTCATTAGTGTACATACAAAGCCTCTGTATAATGAAGAAGCAGCTAATTTCCCTTTCCATTACTTTTTTGCTCATTTCTCTCTCTCTTTAGAATTACTGAGGTAATTTGAGTTGCTTTAACAAAGGGAAGATTAGACTCAGTCTAGAAACAAGTGTCAATGAAACTTGCCGAGATAATGCACTGATTTATTATATTTGGTTGCCTAGAAAATATTAGCCTAAAGGATTACTTGTACTAAAATGTTCCACAGTATTAGGACTCAGGGCACAGTGAATAATAGCAGAAACCATAGATCTAATTTCTGTTAATCAGTTAAAAAAAAAAATCCTGTTTTCATCTTTCTGTTATGGCAGCAAACATTAAATTCAGAGATCCTAGTTCCGTTTTTTGGTTTTACCGTGGAGTCAGCTTTGATTTGGCATGCCTTTATAGCCCAGCAACTAGATTCCTTAGTCTATGAAACAAACTTTTTCAATTCAACATGTAGAGCAGCTGTTGGAGTAGAAAGTAGTTTACAAGAATGTTATTCTAAGAATCATTTTAAAAATGTTATTCTATTCTAACAAAACTAAGATTGTTTAATCACTAACATAAATATTTGGAATGCAGAATATTTAGACTCATTTAAATTATGAATTTATCTTACATAATGTTTTCACCATGAAGAATAGGCATATTATCAGTGATTACATATTTATATTTTCATTTTCTTTTACTCACAAAATAAATTTTCCTATTTATCAAAGCACAACATATTCTCCATTCATCTGTTTCCTTTCCTTATACTGACAAAAAACCTAGTTAAATGGAGTATAAAAACAGTCCCTCTAGGGGAATAATTTTCCCACAAGAGGTTAATATCCAGTATTCTGGATGTAAGCTTAATTACTGTAATTTAACACATTGAGAGAACTTACAATAGAGAGATATTAAAAAGATCTCATAGGTTGTCAGAAAACTGCTATGTTTCATGACTATTTTCCAACTAGGTATCATTAATGGCATAGTAAATACTTTAATATCTGTTCACTTTGGTTCTTCTGACTAAATTGTTTGACAGGCTGAGTTCATCAAATAAATATCACAAGGTTTAAAATAGTATTTTATGCAGCTAAAAAGCAAACAAAACAGGCTCAAAGTTGAAACTGGGACTGAACAACTTCTTATGTATCTATGCTGAAAATTTTGGTTTTCACTTTAAATTCTCCCATCTGCTTTATTAGTATTTGTACATACACACACTGGACAAACATATAATTACTAGGACATTTGATATCCTTTCTGCTTTCAAAGTTTTCATGAGCAATCTGAAAGCTATCTAGAAAGATGCTGAATCACTTGTATAAATAAATGCACATTCTAGACAGAAAAGCAGAGTAGTAAGTACAGGAAAGGACAGTTTTCAGAATATACGAGTATTTAAGTATGTAAGAGTATCTAAGTAAATAAAGCATACAAAGAAACTCTGATTGGCTTTCATACAATGTCACATTTTTTAAAACTCAGCTTTAAAACATAAACTCTGAAAAGTCTCTCGCTTGGCTCTTAACTAGCCTAAGTAGCCAGTAGGTACCCAAGAAGTCAAGAACATGATTTCCATAATTGTCTTCAGATCTGCTTCTGTTCATAAACAGACTTCAGGATAAACAGCTTAAAGTCTAGCTGAGGTTTAATCCATACCTTTCATATATTACCTATAGCAACAACCAGGCAAGATCAAGGCATTTTCAGAGCACATCTGCAGCTAAAGAAAGTGATGGTGGAGCTGTGCACATTTCACTTTACTATTCAACGTATTTAATGCTTAGTAATAACACTGCAAAACTACATTCAGTTACATCCTCTGCTCAAAATATAGCCCTACTTTCCCTTCATCAGCTGCTCTGAACTTAGTATTTGTGCACATACTCATATTCCTACCTGATGAATGTTCTGTATTACATAAAATAATATTCATTGATTTCCTCCCTCTGGTCCTTGTGGGAATAAATGTATAACTTTATAGCTTATTAGTGAAGATATTCTTAGGCTTATGAAAAATAATATATTACATATTGAATTTGAGTTTGAAGCATAAGTCTTTTTTTTTTTGCCTTCGCAGTGAGCATCCTGGGCTACAGCAACAAGCGCTATAGCTCCAGTTCTCAACCACATGAGTTATTCTCAGTCATACAGAAAAGTTGCAGCAGAAGAAATGACAGTATTCCACATAAGTTTACTCTGTAACTAGCCTGCTAGTGACGCCCCCAAGGATGAAAGGACTATTTCAAAGCCACAAAGACAGGAAAAAAAAGCCAAGTCATGCCATTAGTATTCTGGATGTGATAACAGGAGATAGAAGCAGCTGTTTCTTTGACCATACTTTAAAAATAATAAAAAATGCACATGACAGTTGCCTCTTGAATAACAAACTTAAAGAAGGCACTCAAACCTATGAACACTTACTGGAGAAATGCATCTCAATCCTGTGTTTCCCTAACCTCAGTAATTCAAGCACAATTTCTGCTAGTAGCATTGGATTATAATGATCCCTTTATGGGAAACTTCATGCTCTCTACTTAATGTACAGTGAGCTTCCTCTGCAACAAGTTACGTAAAAGTTAAGGAGCTGTATTGTTACCTAAATGTCTCTTTGTATCTATGCCTATATTTTTAATGGGACACTGGGACATTTCATGAAAATATATGACCTTCTTATGTATTTAGTGCACACAGATGAGGAGTACTCTTTCTGTTAATTTGGATTGCCGAAAATAACATTCAGAGCAACATCAGCAAAAGTTTGTATAAAACAGTTAAGCTCATACGACTTCCACTAGCTGAAAGATAAAAATGGAAGAAAAAGCAGAAGACTCACTCAGACTGACTGTACATCATTAATAATCTGGGAGTGAAAATTAATAGTGAGATCAGTAACTGGAACAGAGACTCTTTTTAGACCCTTCTGCTAACTGAGGAACTGGAGAGTAGGGCAAAGCCATTCCCAGTTAAATACATGACAATTATTTAGAACAATTTGAAATGGTTTGAAGGAGGAATTTTTCCTTTAACCAGGCCACAAGACCAAGTCTCTTCAAAAAAGACTGTTGAGAAACTGGAATAATCCTTTCCTTATTTTCATCTGAATTAGGACCAATCTATGGCATTGATTTTCAGTCTGGAAAGGTTTTGTTTGTAAAACAACATTAGAATAGTTTTTCATATGTTACCTCTTCCAATTTCTTGTTGCAATCCAAGTCAGGAAGAGAAGAAAAAGAAAGAATGAAAGGAATAGGTTTTTCTTAACTCCAAGAAAGTTTCAAATTATCTTGAGTTTCAAAAGAAATAAAAACTAGGTTTCAGTTTGAGCTGAATCAATTGGCAGACATTCTTGAAACGAATAAGATACTGGCACAATATAAGAAATCTACAACTTATTCTAGTTTCATACTCTTATTATGCTATTCAAATAATCCTTTGGAAATATGGAGAGGGATTATGCCTCTTCATTCATGATGGTAATGGGAGGAAAAATAATCAGTTAAGAAAGCTTTCGAAATTAAAACCTTTTTCTTTTTTTTTTTTTTTTTATTTTTTTTAGTAAAGGAATGATAAAGAACAAGTCAGTAACCCTCCTTAAACTCCCTCCCACCCCCCCCTCCAAAACTGGATGAACTATTTTGTAAATTTTTATTTAGACATTACACAGTTTGTTAAAGTACTTTGTACTTTTTTCCATAAAAATAAACCTTTCATTCTTTTGCTAAGCAAATACATCTAGAGGGCGTAATATATAATTAAATATATTTTTGACCTACAGTTTTGTTATATGAAATGGACTTCATAATTATCAAAGTATTAACAATAATAGCAAAATTTCCACCCTTAATTCCCAATAACATTGTAGTGTTTCAGTAAGCACAATTTAAAAGACAGAGAGAGTTTTGTTTTAAAGTACTGTTGGTCATTAAAATGAAGCTCCCTTTAACTATATATATTTCAACGGCTAATTGCTTTGTTAAAAAGAACACTTGCCAACTCTAGTTTCTAGCTGCTGGATCTTGCTATGCTTTATCATTATTGTGGGGTTTTTTTTGTTTGTTTCTTTCTTTTTTAAATCAGGATATATCTAATTTATAAAAACAATCAATGAATTGCAGTTGCAAAAAGCGTATGTTCACGATGTTTATTTTTATTTTATTTGCATATATTAATCTCACTTCACTTAAATAGCAGTATTTTTAAAGGTGTTTTGGTTGCACCTTCAAGTTTACATTTAAGAAAAAGAATCTACTTGTATAACCCACAGAATCACATGTGACAGTTTATACTCAGTTTTTAGACCAGATAATCCTCAAGTTACACACGTGAAACTATAGTGTATACATACACACTGAAGAATTGAGTCTTTACAAGCAAATGCAGAAAACCAGCTAATTCTTCATGTAAACACATGTGTTCTTTTGAACGTGTAGTGGGAGGAAACAGAGATGGTGTTAAGTTTCTTGTTTTGTCTTTTAAATGTGATTTCAAGTACAGAATAAAAAAAAAATGACCTTTTGGAAACATTGACAAAAGCGCAGTTAAATTATGTTGCGGATATGAGAATTATTTTATTGACAGAAATATTGTAACTAGCTCCCCATACAAAAGAAGAAGGGTACACATTAGCTGTTATATTAATTCTGCAAGGAGCTTTAGATGGAGGGAAAAGTAAAGTGAGATTCCCTAGTTCATTTGTGCACAATGCTACTATATAGTAATGCTTCCTTTCCACCTCACTGCAGGTACAGCCAGTATATAAGATGATTTTAATAAAGAGACATCAATAAAAAAAATCCTAAAATACAAACATAAGCACAGACATAGAGAAATATTGTCTAAATACCAGCATTTAACTGAATTTGCATCCAAGAAGCTCATTAGCCAAAAAAATTCACAGGCGTCTTTCATTCTCATTGAATGTGGCAGACAAATACGCTAACAGTGATGATGGTCATCTAGCTTGGCAAATTATTGCTTTTCTGAAAAAATTAGATTAGTGTTATGAACTGAAAGCGATGGTTTTCCATCAAATTGGCTCACCTTTGTTTTCCCCCTCAGCTCTTTGTAGAAAAGTGTATGAAAAAATGACTTTAACCTGAGTTTGTGGTCACAGTCCATAGACGTATTTTGGAGAACTTATCATTTACCATGACAGTGTAGCTATACACATTTTTCTGCAGTACAGTTGCACAAGCCTAAGGCAGTAGGTATAGACTCAAGCTGTCTTGACAGGGTCAATTTTGTCAGATAGTGCTATCAAAACAAACTTTATTACAACTTGTTTAAACTGTGCAACTTAACTTGCCACATCATCCTAGTAAATGCAGTTCACAGCTGTACATTTCATCATTAAAAGCACTGTCTCTGTACTCTGGACTAAAGTTTGATGTATCTGTGCTTTGCCAAAAGAGTTTCTAAAATTCCACATTATACATGCAAATTCCACCCAATAAATATGCATCCACTAATCATAATAAGACCTTCAATGAAATTGGTTGACTGGCTTAACTTGCATGCTGCTCAGTTATTTGGGAGGGTCATCTGCTGAAGAGCTTGGTAGCTCCAAAGATTTCACATTAAAATCCATGACAAAATAGAGTTTCTTTTCTACAGTATCTGGACAGTTGGTCATTTACTGGATACATTTGTTCATTTTGTTTATAGCTGCTTAGTTAATATAAGAAAATCATATATACTAAGTAAAATTAGCTAAAAAGCTCAGACTAGTCTCAGTAGATTTCAGTGATCTTTTAACCTCTGAGTAAAGTTTTCAGTAGCAGACTGAATTTTTAGTTATTTTTAAAACAAAAGAAATTCAAAACCCAGATATTTATGGTGTTTTATCATTATTCTATTTTTATCGCATCAATGAATAGCCTGATTTCAGAATAATAAGTAATAATGATTAATTTTGAAATATGCTATACATTGTCTTATATTTTGCAAATGTAAATACATTGCAATGCTCCACAAATTAAACAGCAGTTTATATAATTTATTTCAGGAATGAAATATTGTTTTATTGAAGTTTAAATCTATTTTTAAACATATTAAAGAAAAAAGTGTGCTTTACCATCTAATTTACTGTTTGTTTTTTTTTTTTTTACTAAAAGACACAAAAAGAAATTGTAGGTTGAATGATCAGCAACAAAAACAATAGTACAAATTATTCTGTTACAAGAGAAAATAAAATTAATTGTATTGCAGTTTATAACTAAATCTCACCAAAAATGTGTGCTTTTTGTCAGCTACAAGTTGTTTATTATCATGCTCCCCAAAATTATTTTTCCACCCCATTTACTATGTCTAAGGCTGTATATTCTCATGACAGAGAGACTATAGAAATATTTCTAAGTACCAGCAAATTTATAATCTGTTTAGTAACAAAGGTTTACTTCTCTCGATGTATGAGGTACAGAACTCTAAATATAAATTCAAAGGCATGCTTCTCGCTTACTACTTAAAAGACAGATACTGTTATACTTATTCTGGGGGGTAGACTCACAAACTGGAATGTAGTTCAGATTCCATTAGGTATAACGGAGGATCTCTCATCATGTTTGATATTGTATATATGAGGGTCCTAGTATTCCAACTTCTAAGTCAAGAATTTTAAAGGGATGGCAGTGTCTGAAATACCTTCTCCAGACACCTATGATCAAAGAGAGGCCAGTCTCAAAGCCTCTATTTCAGGGACCATGACAATCAAACTGAGAATGAACTAAGTATGGTATTTCTTTAGTAATATAAAGCCAGAAAAAAATGACACTTATTCTTGGCAGGCGGCTTATACTCAGTCTTTCACTGGGGACAGAAATGGTGCTTGTCCTTATCCCACACATGCAAAAAATTTCTGGTAATTTTTGTTGCTTACATACTGACTACTTCTTCACTCTATTAAGAAGTACTTTAAACAGGACATTATCAAGAAGAAATATATGAGAGCAGGATTTGAAAGGAGGGATAAAAATTTATAAGACACATCAAAATATATACATATTGGTTTGTGGTTATAGGACATGGAATAAGAAAGTGTGGGAGACAAAAAGCTATTCTACAGTGTCCTTAGCTGTGGCAAAGAAACCAGAATGGGGTTTTAAATCTTCCTTGACATTTTTTTTACTCCCATAAACTAGTGCTTTGGTTTTTCAAGTAATTATTTGGGTTTTTTTTAAAAAAAAAACAAAACAAAACACAACTAAATAAAACAAACAAAAAAATGTGCTAGATTATCAGAATAGTAATTTAGAACCTTAAAGACTTTTCATAGGAGAAAGAATTGTGAAGGAAGCATTTCTACTTTTGTAAATAAAACCACTTAAATCTTGAATTAGACTTCAAGTAGCAGAGATTTTAGTAAGTCTCCAAACAAATAGTTACAATTATTAATTGAATTTCCGGATGAGGAAAGCATTTTATGTTTTGTTTTAGTTTAGTTTTTTTTAGTTTATTTTTCCTTTAGTTTCCAATTACTACATACCAATGTAACTTTATTCTACTAGATTAAAGAGCTGTCTTCAGTCAGCTATCTTTCCACAACTGCCTATTTTAAAACCATGATCAAGTCATTGTGATTTACTATTCATAATTAAATGTATTAATTATTATATAGTAACATTATCTTATTCAACAGAATGTTAAAAACTGGCATGCACATCCTACAACAGTTATATTGTTCCATTAAGGCTTAGTTGTTAAAGAGTATACTTTGGACTCTGAGCCATTCTTTCTCATCTACCAATAAGGGCTTTGGATATTTTTTCAGGTCATGGTTACAAACCATCTACATACTTATATGCTACTGTCCCATAACATTTCTATTTGTGATAAGATAATAAATAAAATGTTTCTTCTTTTTGCATTAATTAACCCTGTGAATCATTCCTCCAACAAGTTTAAACTTGGCTTATAAAAACACACGCATATGCGTGCATGAGGATAAAATCTGGTAAACAGACTCAGTGTCAGATCAAGTAATTGAATTAGATGTATTAGTAAGCATAGAAATAAGCATAACTCCACAGGTATGAAAACTAAAAGTTAAAGGAACTGAACCCTTCCTGTTAACATAACTTTTTTTCAAAATTGAAAACCAAAATCCACCAAAATATGCATAACTGTAAACAGAAAAATCTCTGAAAACAGCATGCTGCAACCCTCAACAAACATTAAAATTTTCCAAAAACCTCGAAGACTTTTAAAGCTAAAGTTTAATGGGAAAATATACACACTGAAAAGTGGACTAAATTTGATCTCAAATGAACTAGGTATTTTGACAGCTGCAATAAACTAAATTGCCACATAAAGTCTATAATATCCTTTAACTTCTTATAACTGATTGGTAGTCTATCAGCTGCAGGGTATGAAGTACCAAGATTTACCTGCAGATTCCTGGAATGTCTGGGCTAGAGTGATATTGTTATGGATGTGGATGTGACCAGTTTTATAACTAATCAATTATTGCCAACAAATACTGTGCAACAGCTTTTTCCATACAGCCTGTCCCTTACCACACCAAATAATAATGATTTTCCTTCATCTCTATGCAAATTTTTTTTTCAGAAAATCAATATATCATTCTGCTCGTAAAGAAGCAAGCTCACTACCACCTACTTAATGCCACTAAATGTATTTTCAGTGAGAATTGAAAGTTGTCTTAGAGCTGGATAGATAACTTGCTCCAAATGGATTAACACTAACATTTCTTAATGTTTTTCTATAAAGAAAATAGAGAGATGTTTTCACCTTGTAAGAATCTAAAACAGTTCTACCTGTGAACAGGCTTCTCTTCTGTCAAATCCATTTACCACCCCAACAGAACAAGTCTCTAAAAGCAAATATGGAGAAGAAAGGTTTCTGAATTTGCTTCGATAGAACTAGGTATTTCCCTGAGACAAAAGGTGAGATTGAACACCCCTATAGCACTGAATACAAGCTCAGCTAAACACTGTGTAATTTCCTTTGTTTAAGCTTTTTTTTCTTTCATTTTGAGCTTGCAATAATGTGACCTAAGTTTGGGATTATTGATTTGAGGGTTTTTTTTGTCTACTGACTAGCACGTAGAAAAATTCCAGTTTCAAGACATACAGATGTGAAATGTATTTGCATATTTTTTCAGTAGTTTTCATTTTTACAGGCATTACTTAATCTATATTAAGATGTCTATATCACTATGGCTAAGAATAAACAAAAAATAGTTTCTGTATTAACACCTGTATCTACTATATCCATTTATTTCTTAGTTTGTTCTGGAAAATCTACCCCTGTGCAATAGCTATCACAGTTACATTACCTGCATTTCTGTAAGTATTTCTAGGTGCACGATATCCTTGAAAACATCAGTCTAAAACACTAAAATTTCCCTTCCTCTAATACAGCAGCATATTCTGCAGACATTCCTAATTTAAACAGAAAGCCACTCTATGCATTGCATCTTATAAAATCAATGAATGCAATGAACATTCCCCAACTTGTTTGAAAAACATTAGTTGTCAGATATCTGTCTAAATACTTGAGGCTATTTCACTTTAATGAAACAGTTCAAATATTATGTTACTGACTGATTTTGCTAGTGTGATAGATCAATAACTCACTGTACCAGACAAATATATGCTGAAGCATGTCTGGAACCAGAGAAGCATACTGGACCTTAGATAAAGCTGTAGTTCACTTGCTCAGTACTTAAAAGAAAAGCTTTGATGATATCATGGTTAATTTACCATGAAACTGTAAAACAAATATAAATAAAGCAGCCTTTGTATTTCATAAGATCATAGAATCTTTGTTATTTTCATAAACTGTATTGTAATCCTATAGAATTTCAGATTTTATGGATGGGTCATTAAGCATGACACACCCCAAACTCTGCCCTTTTCCAGTGGTACTTTACAAAACAAAATATATTTATTAAAAAAAAAAATAATTTACAATCTGTAAATTCATTCCAACATTTTTTTGTTTGTTTTTCAGAAATGCCACGCTGGAGATGGATTTGGAGAGTGCAGAACAGGGGAACAGGAAAACCAACACGCTGCATATATATAATATTACTCATAAGCTAAGTGAGCAGCAAAACTCAAGCCTTGAGCTGGCAGCTACTTGTTTCTTACACAATCTGACTTGCACAGAGGTTGCTTGACCAGTGAAGTAATGCTTATTTGGAGGAAGGTCACAGTTGACCCACAATCTAGCAAATTAGCATCGACAGCATATAGTAACAACATCATTAGCAGCAAGAAGAGTTTTCTCTTTTAAAGGAACAAAGTACACTTGCTCTATTTACAACATTGCGCTCTTCAGACATGAGACGTTGCCTTTGTTGGACACATCCGTCTCTTTTGTGCATAAATGTTGCTTTTTATTCTGTTCAGTAGCCAACATTTACATACCATGAGAAAAACAAAATACTGCTATATTACTACTGAATAGCATGTCACAGGCAAAGGGAAGTTGTTACTTGAATAACCATCGCTATCACTGACTATCTATTTAGCAAGTTTGTTTCACATATTACCTGATTTCTGTATTTTGACAATATTCTGCTAACTGACAAGCCAAAACTATGATAATTTATGAACACTTTCAATTAGGCAGCACAAAAATAAAACACCAACCTCAATGTTCAGGGCACTATTAGAAATGAGTAAATGGTAAGTAAATTTTATGGAAAATCTTAACCATAAAACCAACCTATCTGAAAACTGCCCCCCTAATATTTTACTACCCCCACCAAAGAATCTAATTCTTTCTATACAGTAATTATACTTAAGAAACTTCATGGGAACTATAAATCTGTGTTTCTTGATTTATTTCAGCAGACAAATTATAAATAAGAGGACAAAACATGGATGTCTGTGAGCAAAGGTGTAACTTCATGAAAGGAAGGAATTTTAAATAGGAAACATCTCATTAGTGGACATCACATCTACAGCTTTGCATGTCTGTGAATCATTTAGAGTTATATAAATCTCAGTTTCTTACCCCCTACTGTGTCTGTTTTACAATGTTCCACTAAGATGCCAATCCAGCAGCTCAAGGATTGCCCCATGGAGTAAAAACAATGTTTTGTTTACTCCCTATGGTATGACCTGGGTCCCTCTGCCAAGTTTTCTTCCTTCCTTTCTCTGCAAACAATATCTGCACATCTCAAAAGTAAAACAAAATGTAAAAAGGTGCCAGCAACTTTCAACATTCAGACTTTTGTCCTTTCCTCAAATGCAAAGCCTGGATATAAAGTAAAAACAAGCAGGGGAGACTGTTTTTTCAACTTTAAGTAGTCTATTAAGGAGCTGAAGAGCATTATAGGGCACTGAGATAAAATTAAAAATAAAAAAAAAAAAAAGGAAAGGCAAAAACCACATACTGCTAAAAAACAGACACAGTATACCACAAAACTGGAGCACCAGAGGGATTGTGGGGGGCAGGAAGAAAAGGAAACAGCACACACTGGTATGTTTTGGTGCAGATGTCATCCCTTCACCTTTTCCCCACCTTGTCATCTGTAGCTCCCTACCTACAGAGCAAGTCCTTTATCAATGCAGTAATAAATTCATATGTGCAACCATCTGCCTGGCAGATGGGGCAGGTGCTGAGTATCGTCAATCACCAGCTTCCACTTGTGCTTGTCATTATCAGGAGTTAATAGACTCTAGAGCGGGAGGTGAACCATGTACACAGCAGGAACAACAGCATGTTGTGCCACATTTGTTCACCCAGGGTCTCCAGGGAGAAAGAGGGCAGTGAAGGAAGCAGGCAAAGGAAATAGGAAGTTTTCTAACGTGTCATTACATAGCAGACAGTAAGTGTTACCTCAACTTGCTAACAGATGTTACCTCTCCTGTACAGCACATCCCTTCCATCTGAGGGGCATACCTTTGTATGTCTGAACTGACACAACACTATTTCCAAATTGTTAACACGTGAACTTATGAGCCAACACTCTTTTGGTTGATTTTTTTTTTTTTTTAAATGCAACCAGGAATCATAGAATCATAAAATTATTTGGTTGGAAGGGACCTTAAAGATCACCAAGTTCCAACCCCCCTGCCATGGACAGGGACATCTTCCACTAGACCACGTTGCTCAAAGCCCCATCGAGCCTGGCCTTGAACATTTCCAGGGATGGGGCATCCACAACCTCTCTGGGCAACCAACCTCTCTGGGCAACCTCTTCCAGTGCCTCATCACCCTCACCATAAAGGATTACTTCCTAATATCTAATCTAAATCTTCCCTCTTCCAGTTTAAAGCCATTGCCCCTTGTTCTATCGCTACATGTTCTTGTAAAAAGTCCTTCCCCAGCTTTCTTGTACGCCCTTTTTAGGTACTGGAAGGCTGCCCTAAGGTCTCCCCAGACCCTTCTCTTCTCCAGGCTGAACAACCCCAACTCTCTCGGTCTGTCTTCATAGGAGAGGTGCTCCAGCCCTCTGATCATATTCTTTGCCCTCCTCTGGACTCGCTCCAACAGGTCCATGTCCTTCTCATACTGGAGGCCCCAGAGCTGGATGCAGTACTGCAGGTGGGGTCTCAGTAGAGCAACGTAGAGGGGGAGAATCACCTCCCTCGACCTGCTGGTCATGCCTTTTTTGATGCAGCCCAAGATACAGTTGGCTTTGTGGGTTGCAAGCCCAGAAAAAAAAAAAAATATAGGCAAGTTGTCAGGAAAAGGAGGGGCAAAAGCCCCACCTGATGTTAACAGGCAGTTGTAGAAATTACATTAGTTTGTGGTAAACATGCAAAAGACCCATGTAAGGGAAGAAAATTTTCTTTTCTTCTTAATTTCAATGCTCATCTCTTATCCAGACTAGGCAACACTGAGTTTCAAGAACAATCTTATTTTTCCCTCTGTATGTTTACACTTCCATTATACATTTGATGTGACTGTCAATAAAAAGTCGACACTTACTGTAAAGAATCCCCACAGAAATCTAGGAAACTTCATAGCCTGTGCAATGTTTCTCACTGAGTGTCAATGAAATCTGCTTGTGACTTACTGTCCTCACAGTACACTGCCAGAGGATAGGAACTCTGTTATCTAGCACTCTTTCTATAACTAGAAACTGTGGCTCTCATAATCTGAGGCAATTTTCTCTGTACATTTAGTGGATTGAATACAGAGAGAACTTTCCACTTTGAAAGATGATGAAATAAACACAGAAAATACACTCAAAGCAGAAGTCTTAACTATGGAGTGGTTTCTTCTTGATGTTCATTGTTTTTTTCCTGTTGAAAAAAATGTAACCAATTTCGACTGCTGGGTTTTTTTATTAGCATAACTTTAAAATGCTATTTTAGGTTTTTTACTAGTATCATTTTCATCACATTAGTTTAATTTAATAATAGACAGATAATCATCTAACAAAAAAAGATTTCTTTATGCAAAGTCAAAGTATCATACTGTCATTGAAATTTACAGCAAACAGCATCACCTGAGCTTACTCTCCAAGTATGTGCTCTATAACCTCTACATTTGATATCAGTCCGTTATTTTGATTTCTTCTTCCCTATTTAGCAATCCTGTGTGTTACAGAAAATACAACTCCTCCAATGGAGATCAGGAATTATTTCCTTGAGCACAGGGTAGATTCTTTCTCATTAAAGTCAAAGACTGTATATGCTTCCAGATTTTCACCACATTCATATTAGTAAGGTTAATTCTGCTCCAGAGCCCATCTTTACTGAATAGCATGATGACTCACTAAAAAACAGCTAGTTGGAACTTGTATAAATAAAAAATGTAGATGAGAACAGTCATTTTAGTGTTTAAACACAAGATAACTGAAAATGATAAAACGGTAATCAATTTCTAGCCTCACTCACATCCTGATGCTTTGTAGGAAGCTCCAGTTACAAGATCTTTTTTTACAGTCTTTTTTTACTGCCAAATATTTACATATACATATAACTTTTGTGTATATATAAACACAGACAGACATACACAGAGACATCTTGTTCCCTCAAGATATTTTGCTGCTGATTTGTCTGTTAAATATATTTATTTCAAAAAACTTACAACCTCCAAGGAAAAATATACAACCACCAATTGGCAAATGATACAAAGGAGACAGTAGTCAGAAAAAAAATGTTTCTAGATCAGTCACCCAGAAGTTTACTATAAATAATAATAAATACAAGAACATTTTAAACCATGTAAAATACTTAATAAGATTTTAAGAATTTTCCTACAAGCAAGTCTTGTCAATGTATTTTCAAGCTTTTTCTGTTCTGTTAGTTCATAAACATCTGCAGCTAATGCAGATTCTTGCATCTATTTGTCATAATAGCACATTCCCTTCGGAATTGCACAAATGTACTCTCTAAACCTCATAAGTATGCAGGCCCTGACTTAACGTTATTTTGTTGACTCCTATGACCCAGAGCTCAAAAGCTTGAAATCCATACCAACAAGATGAGCACCAGCTGTTGACATTCTGAATCTCTCAGCCCATAAAGAAATTATTTTTTTCTTTATATTGCATACTTAAAGTGACACAAAGACATTTCAAATTAAAACCAGAAATTGGATGCTACGAATTCAGTCAGAGGGGAAAAATCAATAAATAAAACGATTCACTTTGTCTGGGCCCTTTGGCATTTTTATAAAGTAGATCCAGAAAATAAGAAGGAGAAACCAGTGAAGAGTGGATCATGAAAGCAGTTGGAAATCGTTTCTATTGATTATAACCAACAATGGAGCTCATAACACAAAGATTACATTTATAAAAAGCAGATCCTGAATCATCAAGAAGCTCTACACACATTCCAGGTAAAGTTTGTTTCTCGTCTTTTAATTACTAACATTTTCCTGGTGTTTATAGTAAAGAAAATGGAGAAGAAATGTAAAAAAAAAAAAAAAATTACATCAAACATATAAATTGAAAGAGATGGGAAAAAAATCTTAAGACTAGGGATATGAACTCACATATAGTGCTAATAGTACACAGAACCATTCTATATTCCTATATAATATACAGTACTAATACTAGTGTACTGTTGTCCTTTCAGGTGGAATTAGAATCCCACTGTGTTAAGTGTTACACAAAGCATGCAGTAAAAAGCCTTCATGTGCAGTCTTTTTGAGCAAATAAACTATGTAATAGTTATTCTTATAACCATTGCTTTTTGTAATAAATGTGTTCACAGGACAGGAGAATCTTTCACTGTTCAGTTTATGCAAAGTTTTTATGCTCTAGCCTGCTAGAACAGTTTGAGCTGTTTATCAGAGTACAGTGCAATGACTGCTGCTTTCCTATTTAAACCTGAGACATTACAAAACTGCAGCCACAATAGATAATTATTATTCTCTCTGTGTTCTTGAGTTTGCAGATAGCTTCACTCTGCAAGACCAAAACTCAGTCACAAGACCTGATTGTATCCTCGTTTACATTTACGTACATTGAGAATAATTCCATGAAGGCCAGTGGAAACCTACTGAGATAAAATTGGTGTGAAGTGGCTTCTGAAGTGAGATATGAATTCATGTTTTTTGTGTAATGAATTGCCTCATCCACAAGAAAGTGTGTGGAATTGGAATAATCCATAACGTGCAATAATAATGCACTATGTATAATTTATTTTGTTATAAAGCAGCACTTTTTTCAGGGCTGTTCCTTGTCTCCTGACTCCATTACTTTTTCTATTTCTATTCCCTTTCTACTTTATTATTAAATGGTTGCAGTTTTATTGTCTTCCTTAGCAACAGTACACAAAACAATAGGATTATAAAGGATGTTGGCAAAAAAGATAGTATTTTGCCTGTTCTTGTCCAGAATTTAAATTTCAGTTTCAAACACAAGTGACAGAAAAAGACAGTTTAGACATCAATTTAGAAACAGTAAACTACCTTTAACACTTCTAAAAAACTGCACTGAAATATATAGGGTCTTATCTTTAACAAAAGAGCTCTATGTTTTCTAACCAGAAGCAACTGGAATAAAAGATGACTTCAGGTAAAGTTAACCTGAAACCAAAGCAATTTTTAGTTTTAGCACAGATTTCCATAATAATAACTCAACCTTAACAGAAAAAATGAATATTCTTAGTTGGTACATAAAAGCTATGCTGTCTCCCAGTTCTTTGTATGGATATCCCTTGAACATCAATGGCCACCATGGTGAATCAAGAGAGAATGAAGTCAAGTATTGCAACCCATGCCTCATAAATAAGTATTAAAAATTCTGAAAATATTTCTAGACTAAACTGTGTATTAAAAATTTTTCTCATCTAGGACAAACGCAGGGACACCACCACCCTCCCGTCCCCCCCAAAAAATAGAAAAACAATGGACTATTAGAACATGCTGCTCCCCTCGAGGCATATGAGATTCCCTTTGGGAATCATATCCCCAAATATCACACCTCTGCAAGAATGCCCTGCATCGCCTTGTCTATTAGTGTTCTAATTCTTAAAAGGAAGTGATGACATATTGCACTCCCATGCACAGTGCTTGGGAAAACAAACAAACAAACAAAACCCCCACAGTACCTAAGATGAACTGAAAGATTTAAAGAAATAGGTGTCCAGAAGTTAATTTCAAGACCACTAATATGCCAAATGCATGTATTTTAAATAGCGAAAAGAAAGCAGAGGCAGGTGTGTTTGAAAGTCCATTCCTCTAGGTGAGTGATCCCTTTGCTTTTTAAGTGACATAGTATAAGGCAAAAGTGACTACCTCTGAGGACTGACCTAGCTGTTACAACTACCTTGACAATTATGTGCTGTACTTACTGTAAGAGTATCATTTCCAAACATATTCAGCATCAGGTCACAATCAAAATTTTTACCAAAAGTATTGTCAAAAACATATTAGCTGCATTTAACATATCAAGATTTTTAGCATTTTGGATTTGGGAATCTGCTGTCTTTCTCCTCTTTTCAGATGATGTCTTTGCATGAAATTATAAAAAGCATCACAAGACACATATATAAGTTTGAACTAAAAACTGATAATAATCAGATTCTTTTGCTACTCAGTAAGACAGATGGATAGTACAAAGAAACATCCTGATATTCTATTACCTAGTAGTGATCAAAGAACTGCAAGCAAAATTCACAGAATCAGAAGTTGGCTGAGGCTGGCAGGGGCGTCTGGAGATCATCTTGTCCTATCCTCATGCTCAAGCAACGCCATCTAGAGCTGCCTGCCCAAGAACATGTCCAGATAGATTTTGAATATCTCCAAGAAGGGATACCCCACAACCTCTCTGAGAAAAATGCCTTGCTATAATATTGTACAGCCTCATCTGTTTCACTTTGCATGCATTTCGACAATTTTAACTCAAAATTGGCTTTCATAGTGTATCATTCCAAGGATTCTGCCTTTATAAAAAGCTCATTTTCGTTTGAGAAGGGAAAAAAATCCACATTTTGACCAGCTTAAATACAATAACAGAGAAAAAAAGAATTTGCAAATCATGATTACTTCACCCTTAAAGAAAACAGAAAATGAAGAGTCACAGAACAGGAAAAAACCTGAGAGTAAGAAGTTTATTGCACACATTCTACCAAAATAATGCTAAATGTTAAATCAGCCTGCAGCAAGCTGGATATTAATTTCCAAATCATTCAACCATAACCATCTTTCAAAGGACACATTTCCAGGAGGAATACGGTTGATAAGAAAAGTCTATTATTGTTGCATAAATACATTTTAACTTTACTATGTGGGGCAGGGTAAATACAGCAAAGCAACATTTAAAATCCTTAACTGATAGTTAAACAGCTATATTTATTAAAAGACAGATAATAGGTCAGATCAATTCAATAAGATTATGTATGAAAGTTTAATGTGTGGTTAAGCAAGTCATATCTAACCAGAAATTAAGTCTGGCATGTGGCCTGCAGAAAATGATCTTTTGCAAGTGTATCAGTGAAACATATGCTATAAGACAGTAGTCATACAGTAGAGTTTGACTAAGAGAGACATTTAATGGATTGCAAGATGTGTTCATGCAGGTACTTCCAGCTTTTAGGTTAGGAGTGGGGTGGGAGAATGTTCTTAAACATACTGAAAACAAAGACAGGAATTCAGCAAACTTCAGTAACAAAAATTTTGAAAATATTTTTGTAGATTTTACAAAGCATTGCTATACTTTTGAGATAGCATGAAAAATAAGAGACTAAATCAGAAAGTACTAAAACTTTTAATGAATGTTAATGAAATGGTAACAGATACTGATGTTAGAAGTGTTTGAGGAATTACAACTAGTTCAAGATTTTCAAGGCAGGAAATGGACTAGATGAGATAAGGCAAAAGCTGTCAAGAAATACTAGATCAACCATGTTAAATTCTGGGAACAGAACAGTTCATATAAAACAGAAATGAATGTGTGTGCATAAGCTATTTCTGAACATATTCTGGAATAACTTAACTCCTTAATTTCAAAACCAACTGATGTTATCTCATAACTACATAATTCTAGTTCAAAACTTAAGGTATCCTTGAAATACTTAGATTAGCAGCAGTATAGATAGATAATGGGCAACTGCATTAGAAGAAAAAAAAATCAGGGAACTTGAATAATACATATAAACATGGATAGGTGTAAAAACTATGTCGATGTAACTATGTAAACTCATGTGTAAAAAAAGATGCTACACAACATGATCTTGACCCCGTGATAGTGCCATCATTTTTCATGCATTTTCAACTTTGTCAGACTACTACTGTATGTTATCAAGTGAAGATTCTCTGGCTGTTCAACAAGAACTATATTTTTAATATTTTTGAACAAATTCTTTGACTGTTTCTTTTTCCATGCCATCCATTCTATGGATCATGGATCTTTCTCCATTCCAGCAGACAAATATTTAGTATTATACCTCTAATAATAGCAACTAGTGTGCTTTTTCTTACTTTCTTTGTTTCTTTTTTCATATGGGCAACATGACAACAAGAATATCATTTTCAACTAGAGTTCTGAACCCAGTCTGGTGGTACTATTTTTATTGAAATTTTTCTTTGGAGCTCTACATTATGTCCTTAATACATAAAGCTAGTATATAACCTGAGAAGCTTGCTGTTCCTTGAGTGTTCTCTTATGGAGGTAGAAAGCCTGTTTAACTCTTTTCAATATGTTTCAAGATATACAGTGAACATGATGCAGCTATTTCCTATGATAGAAATATCTTAAGACATTGATTTGTCTTTGTTACAGTATAGAAATAATTGTTTCAGTTTCACATCTCAGATTCAAACTATGGATTGGAGAGTAATATTCTGAGTTAAGTAAGGACTCCCAAAACCTTCACAGGAATGGGAATGTGTATAACATATGCTTCTGCACTTCACAAACAAATGAATTGATAAAGCAAACATATGAGCAAAAAGCATAAACTGCTTAAGGAGGAAAAAAAAAGATTAGAAAATCAGAGCAAAACAAACAAGATGGTGTATTCTGATTCATAAAATCAGACAAGATGAGTACATTGCTACAGAAAATGTGGTTCACCATCTAAGCTCTAATAATCAAGCAAGTCAAAACCGAGCTGCTACTTTCCAGAACATCCACTAATGGTACTCAGATATAAAACCCCACTAGAAGCCTGGAATCATATAAAAGCATGTGGACAGAATCGAAAGCCACATTATAGTAAACCAGGAAAAGTGCATCTGAAGTTAAAAATAGATGACTTGTGCACAGAGCTGAGATGATAAATAACTGAGATTATAATAAAACCGAGCCACAGAAATAACATTTTAAATGCACCTTGTTCTTACGTAATTGAAACATCTAAAGGCAAAAGACTGTGATACAATACATGACATCTAATAAAAGAGAGAAAAGCAAAAGCAAACAACTCTTCCCCTCACTCCAAATCTACAACAATTTACAGACATCAGACAGTGCAGAGAGCTTGCAAAAAAACGCTACAATGAAAGGATTGTATCTAGTCTGAAGTCAAAAGTAATGAAAAGAACTAAATCCAAAAGGAAAAAACGTATTACTCCAATCTGATATGTAGGTCTATTAGGTGAATGATAAATGTTATATTAAACTAAGATGAATTCAATGTCATGAAACTATTTTCATGCTGTAATAAAGAAAAAGAGTATACTTTACCAGTTCCTGAGACCAAAGCAAAACTGGAAGGATTTTATTCAGGCCTTCTCTAATTTAAATAACACTGTGCAGAAAACATTAGTAGGCTATGTCTTCCATAAAAATTAATATAAAAAGGTAGTGGAGGTATGATATAAGCTAGTGATTTATAACTACTTTTATAGAGATTTTCCTATGATTCAGAGCATTGTTTCTTGAAAATGCACTCATCCACCTCCTGTTGAGGCTTTTTTACTCCAGTACTTTCTTCTGTTCTTCATGATTTACATATGTTGACACTGCTCACAGTACAGCCAGTATACACACACTCATGCCCATGGTATTACAAGATCCCTATTCAGACCACTTTAGAATTATTAAAATTCTATAATCTTCTCTCTAGTCTATCAATTTCTAAAATATGCTTATTATATAAAAGATTTTTAAGATTGTAGTGAAGCACTGATATAGGTGATATTACTAATAGCATTATAAGTAAAATATCAATATCTGAAAGGAAAAACACTAACAACATTGTTTATATTTTATACAACTTACGAAGTAAATGTATTTATTTTAATTAATTTTTTAGTATATCTGCTATTATACTACCACCTAATGGTAAAAGATCATTAAGATAGCACACAAATACATAAAATGCCTGACAACCCCTGCAATTCAACCACTTGCAACTACCAACATCCTTTTCTCTGTCTTTTCCAGGTATCTTATTTCTCCTGCTGCAAGACATGCCTTGTCTTGTACGCCTCTGTTCATACTTCCATCTTCTCCTGCACTTTTTACTACTTCAATTGCATTTCCCAATCATGAATGATTAGACAAGCATACGTCATTACAGGTAAGGTCATACTAGTCCTGTGTTCAACAACATAGAAATTTCCTGTCCACATACAGTTATGCTAACAGTTGCTTTGAACTGTAAACTTCTATTTCTACTTAAAATAGAATATTAACCTTCTTCCCATTTAATTTTTAATACATATTCACTTAATTTTGTGGAAAAGGACCTAGAGGATTGTGTCTTGCTGGACAAGTTAAGCAGGAGTAGCACTATAACCTTATGGCAAAGACCAACCACATACCTGGCTGTACCACTAAAAGAATCAACAGCAGGTTGAGAGAAGTGATCATCCTCTACTGCTCAGCATGTTATAGGAAGGTGTATGTGTCTAGTTTTGAGTTCCTTAACACAAGACAGACATTCATTTACTATTTTGTCTCAGAAGAAGCATCAAAATGATTAGGGGACTGAAGCACGTGATATGAGAGAAGAGACTTGGTTTGTCTAGTCTTAAAAAGAGAAGATCAAGGGCAGATCTTCTTGCAGCCTTCAACTACCCAACAGGAGAATATGGAGAAGAGGGAGACAGACACCATTGGCTTCAGAATGAAGATTCCTTTTGCTTTTTTCCCCCAAGTGCATCACATCTTTAGACTAGATATAAGGAAGAAATTTTTCACAATGAGGGTGATAAAACACAGGAACAGGTTGCCCAGAGAGATGATAGATGCCCCATCTGTGGAAATATCCAAGGTCAGGCTGGACAGGGCTTTGAGCAACCTGATCAAGCTGAAGATGTCCTTAGTCATTGCAGGGGTATTGGACTAGACAACCTTTAAAGGTCCCTTCCAACCCCAAATATTCTATGTTTCTATGATCATACGATGACAACTTAGAAGAAAAAAAAAAATCTCTGCAGAAATAGATTAATTTTTATTTTGCCTAAACAAACAATCAAAAATAAAACCCAGAAACATACACAAAGATGAAACAATTTGTTTACTGAAACATGTATTCCTTGATAACACAAATTGCAGATGGGTTTAACCTCAGCTAAACAGAACACAGACAAATTAATTCTGCTGCATATTAGATTTCAATAAAATATATTTCAGTCTGTTAATTACTGCACACACATTTTTGAAGACTGCAATAAAAATATGGCACATAACCAATATTTTAGTTGGTTTTAAATTCCTTTTTTTTATATAGTTATTAATTTGTATTAAAATTAAACCTTCAAACTAAGAGCTTCCTTGATTTATGTGTTAACGCTCAAATATGTGATGAATTTGTCAACTCAAACGGTTACTACTGCAATTATAAAACATGGATGCCTGTTTATCCATTTTAGTATCAGGGAAATATACCACAGATAATAAACACTTTCAGAAGCTAAGCACTAAATTGAATACACTCGTCCCTCTTTCTCCAACTCCCTGTCTCAGTATTTGAAGCAAAGAACTGATCACTGAAGTTCTAAATAAGATTCAAGATAAATAGTCCAGATCACACAAATGATATACACACATTAATATATAAAATACATTTCATTAAAATCTGCATAATAATAAACTGAAATATAAATTCAGTTTAAAAAAAAGTAATTTTTTTAAAAAAGACAAATTATAAAATATCAGAAAGTGCTAATCAGATTATATTGGATACCAATATCACACAGTATCATCGTTTTAAAGAAAAGGGCTACTTAAATGAATAATTATAGTCAACTTAAAAAGAGCTGGCTTTACTTGAATAATAATTAATCTCCATTTCAGCTTTAATTTCTCGTGTGCGATGTACAATTCCAAACATGGCAGGAACTTAAATCTGTTCTTTTAAATGTTTTCTCTCTTTCATAACCTCTGGTTTTAATCTGAAACATACATCATACACTTGGTTGTCCTTCCTGTGTACCAATGCCTTCAAAATTCTATGGGAGCACTCTGTCCTATTGTGTTGATGCCTGTAGAAGATGCTTTGTTAAGACAACCTTCTGATTTAATGTTTCTGCTGCATCTCTTGGCTGAAAACCTCTGTGTGCACTTGGCTATAAGCATTTCCTTTGCTGCAGTGCAGTAATGCCCTTGTTTGATGAATTAAGCATTGTGACATCTTTAAAGCAGAGTTGTGATGTTTTATCCTACGAGTACAGTGTGTAGGAACCAACTTCAACTGTTACTAGTAAAAGCTTGAGGCTTACGACCACTTTTGTTGAATTTACCTTTCATTCCACATAAAGTAAATGAGTTGGAATTAACTGGTCTGTCCTTGCAAAAATGAACAGGAAGTCTGACAAAGTAATTCCCTGATAATCACAGCAAATTAGTCTTGAAGTCCACTGACATGGAAAGATTCTTACTGGCATTGAGACTGAGGAGTAGGCATAAATCTCTTATCAAAAAATAGTAGCATTAATTGGGAAATCTTAACTAAGGAAAAGTTTACTTTTTTTTTTTTCTTTCTATTTTTATCCTGGTTTAGAAATACAGTTCACTAAAAATTCTGGGTACATGTACACAGCATATATGAACATTAGTCAAATTTTGAATACATATCCACAACTGGAAAGTGTACCCACATCTTGCTTTGGAGCTGTGTGTGGAAAAAAATAAATTCACACCCACCAGTTGTGAATTTGGAAACATTTTATTTTCAAAGATATAGCTTCTCACAATTACATGCAACTTAAAATGTTGCTCTCCAGACATGATAACTTACTCTGAGAGAAGCCTAAAAGCCTGATGTGGGGAAAAAAGCCAAAATCACCAATTCCTGTTAGTAGAAGCAAACATTCCAGAGTTTTACACATGGATCATGAAGCTGTCAATCTCACACCAGGGACTGATGTCAGTGAATTGACTTAACTGCTGAGGAAGCAACAATCAGATAATTATGAGACAGACATGCCAAGCTACTGCTGTAACTGTGTGCATGTTCCAGCGTGTTTTGTAATTGTGCTAGTATTCCTGGTTTGAGTCTCTGTGTATTTGTCTGCATATGTGTGAGATCTTAGACGTAGCAGAGCACTGAAAAAAACCACCATGGTGAGTTAAACATTGTTACAGAAAAATGACATTCCTTTCTACATTCTGCACATGCAGCATTTTGGGTATTCAGTATTGGTACCGTTAACTGCAATGAAACAAACTTCCTTACAACATGGCGGTTTTTTGGTTCGTTGGTTGGTTTGGTTTGTGATGGTGAGAGTTTTTTGTTTGCTTTCAGGGGAGGGTTAGTGGTTTTTCTTTTTCAAAGAAAAATACTGGTAGTGATATTCTTACAGCTACTACTAATTGTCTCATTGACAGGAGTTATTTGGAAACCAAAGGTGGTATTTTAAATTCTTATACAAATATGTTCAGCAAATTGCTCAGAATCTCAGAAGTTTCCTAACCATCACAGATTTTTCTTTTTCCATCCCTCAAAATTGTACAGATTTAGGCCTATATATACTAAGAACCACCACCTCTGTCTTGTAGAGTATTTAGTCTCATAAAACAAAGAAAGTCTTGCAGTCTCCAAAGTTAGTTCATGGCACCCGTGTGGATTAACACTTACAGAGGCACAGAACCTCTTAGGGGTAAGATAACACCTAAAGCATGCTTAAATTGAGGGAGGTATGTACAAAAGTTTACACACCTACATCTGAACATATTAATGATCATCTGCATGAAGGGAACACAGGCAAGGTCAAAAGACTCAGGTCTTGAAATATGAGGCATTATACAAACAAGAAACATTTTGTTCCCTGCAAAAGTTAGAGTTAAGATAGAACAGTAACTAAAAAGTAGACAAATACAGAATAAAAGTTAATGTCATCCAGGATTAAACACCAAGACAGTGGTCAATGTATGCACTGAACTGACACCATAAAAATATCCACAGCCATGTGGGTTGTACTTCAATGCTCTCAAAGTCCGAAGTTAATTGCTACTCTAGCTCTCAGTTTGAAACTTTGAGTCAGAAGGATCTATAAAACAGGCTTGAGCTCCATTCATACTCAGTCTCAGTGAAAATCTCTCTAAGCCAATATGCAAATTTTTAAACATGCAAAGTTCAAAGAACAGTCTTAGTCCAGGCAGCAATTGCAGCACATACATTCACAGAATCACAGAATTGCTAAAGTAGGAAGAAGTAAGAAGACACCTCTGTAGATCATCTAGTCCAACCCACCTGCTCAGAGCACGGTCACCTACTGCAGGTTGCTCAGTGCCATGTCCAGTCAGGTTTTGAATATCTCCAAGGACGAAGACACCACAATCTTTGCTTAAACTGTTCCAGTGTTTGATCACTCTCACAATAAAACAGTTTCTTCTGTTTAAGCAGGATTTCCTATGTTTCAATTCATGCCCACTGCCTCTTGTCCTTTCACAGAATACCACTGAGAATGTCTGGGTCCATCATCTTTACTTCTTCTAATCGGGTATTCATACAGCTTGATAAGGTACTCCTGAGCCACCTTTTCTCCAGGCTAAACAATTCCAGCTCTCTCAGCCTCTCCTCATATGACAGATGCTCCAGCCTGCTCATCATCTCTATGATCCTTTGCTGCACTCCAATACATCCATGTTGCCCTTGTACTGGGGAGCACAGACCCAGACACAGCACTCCAGATGTGTCTCGCCAGTGCTGAGCAGAGGGAAGGATCACTTCCCTCAACACAGTGTCAATGTTCTGCCTAATACAACTAAGAAGGCTTTTGGCCTTCTTTGCTACAAGGGCACGTTACTGGTTCATGTTCAACTTGTTTGCCAAGACTCCCATGTTCTTCTCTGGAAAGCTGTTTTCCTTCTGGTCAGCACCCAACCTGTCCTGGTGCATGGGGTTGATCTTCCCCAGTTGCAGGACTTGGCATTGCATGTCATTGAACTTCATGAGATTCCTGTTAACCCATTCCTCCAGCCTGCTGATATACCTCTGAATGACAACACAGCTACCTGGCGTATCAGGTGTATCTCGTGTACACTGATGACCATAGCTGAAGTTTTGGAACAAAACAATCAATTCTTTGAGGAATATAGCTCAGTGAGTTCAGGTATATGAAAATTGGCTGGACCTTCCTACTCCTTAAGCCATCAGTTACATATAGCAAACTTCAACACTAACTTAGGGCTT
This sequence comes from Cariama cristata, assembly GCF_000690535.1. Lineage (NCBI taxonomy): Eukaryota > Metazoa > Chordata > Aves > Cariamiformes > Cariamidae > Cariama > Cariama cristata. Next base: position 31,949 of record NW_009615447.1, read on the forward strand.
CCCCCCTAACCCCAAAACAACAAGAAAACAACTTGTCCCTGGTCAATATGGAACATAAATGTGTCTTGAGATATTGTTCTTTGATTATAACTTTGACAATGATAATAATTTATGATGCTGTCACATTGATTTAAGACTTTTATTATGCTGTCCCTAAATTGTAAAAATTAGTGAACTACCTCAGAATTAAAGATTTCCTGTCTATATCTACACCATTTTACAGAAGAATAACAACAGATTTGTAGAAGAAATTCACATCTCCATGACCAAGATAGAGTCTGAAATAAAAACCAAAACATCTTGCCAAACTACATATACATATATGCTTTCCAAAACAAGTTTCATATATCGTGATCTTAAAAATGTAGAAGATTAGGAACTTCAAAAGACAACCAGATAAGAGATCCTGCTATGCCTTATCATGCAACTTCAAATTCCAAAAAATACTTAATCACTTATCTATGTAGACAGGTACTCAACATAGTTTTTGCAATTGCCCAAGACTTAGTTCAGCTTATATAATCTACAATTATGTGATTTAAAGCAGCCACTGACATTCCCAGCTTCCTTCTCCAAATAAGTACTCCAATCACCAACTTATCATATGGACAACAGAGCTTGACAGAGTTATGTGGAACTCCCCAAAAGTTCACATGCTCTAACAATTTGAAAAATACTGAAAAAGAGAAGAATGCATCTTCTTCTCTATCCATGTATTGAAAGATAGGGCTAAGGTGCTTTACTCAAGGTGATGAATCCTTTAGTAGATGGACATTTCTGTGACACATCAGTTATTTCCTACAGACTAACTCAGGGTAATTTCACTCAGAATGCTGCCTTCTGCGAGTCTCTCTCTTTAACAGATAACTGCATGGAACGAGGCATGAAGAGCTCAGGCCCACAGTCAAAGGTAAGCTCCACAGCTATCAGGCTCTCAAACAAGCTTCTGGGTTGTATGATACACTTTTGTAGATATATTCCCAGATGCTCACTTCTATTGACTCTCAAATATCTCTTAAAATTATGGCTCGATACAGCCAAATCAAGATAGAGTCATCCAAAGGTATCTTCAGAGCCAAACTGCTAAGAGCAAGAGATAGAAACATTGAACACTCCAAATTTTTCATCAGCTGGATTTCACCACTGAAACTACTTTCACTGAAAATTAAAGGCCAGCATGTCAATAGAGTGTCAAAGACTTTCTGCAGAAATACAAGATTTAGGGGAACAGTGGGGAAAGTATTAAGAAAAATTAAAATTTTCATCGACAGTATGAGGAGATGCATGAAATACTGCCATAGTTAAATAGGATGGAGAAGGTAAAATACAGATGGCTTTTTGCTTCATTAGAGACACACGAAGGAAAAAGAGGAGAGTGTGCAAAAAAAGTGGCTAATGTGGACAATTTTAGAATCAAAAGGTAAGAATTACCAGTCTTTGGGAAGTGGGAACATCTAATGCAGTTTGTGGTACAGGAAACTGCACTGTTACAGGTATTGGTTTATTTATACCCTCATCTGTAATGCATCTTCTACCTAGTAATTACCTTCCATAAAGCACAGTGGGAACTAGGTTTATAGGGAATTTTGATTGGTCTTACTACTGTACATGAGATGACAAAGCTGTTATGTTTTAATGAAGGACTTTAATGTCAAGCCTAGTAACTGGTACTCTGCATCTGGACATAATTCATAGAGTCTGTAGGTGACAATATGAACAAAATACTAAGCCCCATTTCATTATCCCATTCCAACACAACTACAGTCAACACACAGACCCTCAAGATACATAAGTAGCACATATTTGAAATTAAAATCTTTCCTGTAAAATCTGTACGGTTATATTTGTACCATGTCTATTATCCCTTGTCACAACCGCTGCAAAAAAAACAAACCCAAAACCAAAGAAACCAAAAAACCAAAAGGCAACACCAAACCTCATGCTTTCCGCAGCTTTCACTTTCAAAGGAGAGGAGAAAAAGTAGCTGTCTCACTAAACTCCCAAAACAAAATGACGCTCATTATCCTTCCATGAAATGTGCATATTGTTTGCTCTTACTATTCATCAAACATTCTTTACTAAAGAAGGACTTGTTCTTTGCCAGACAACTGCTGTATTAAAGCTAGCAATGGTGTAATCATGCTTACAACAGAATAGTAGAGATACAACAGTTCTTTGTCATGCCAAAAGCAGACAAATAATCAATCATGTTGCAATTAACAGGGAGAAATACCATTACCTTTATCAAGTTTTCTAGTCTTGCATTTCATAAACATGATGGAAACCATATGGGAGAAAAATGTTAATAGAACAACTCTATAAGCCAAGGCTTGGATGTTTACCCCAGTAACCCAAAGTACAGGTATTTATAAAGCTGAGAGGTCCATCAGTACCCCACATGGAAGGGGTTCTGATGACCAGAAAAACTGGTGGCTCTGCAAAGTTAACACATGGTCATCTTTTAAATTAGCTTTCTTATTCCTTTTGTTACTTTTTGTATCCTGATGAGCTATGCAGTACCACAGATAACCATTGTTCCACAAACAACAGTGCAGTTGCTTTGCGTATTAAATATTAGATATTCATGAATTCATTTAGCAGAAATATTTTAATAAACTGGGGGAAAAAATGTAAATTGTAAAATTATTTTCTTGTTGGTTTTGTGTCTTAAGCACATTCTTGTATGTTGTGGCTGTTTAGTAACTAATTTACAAAATTCTGTGCAAGTTGAGATTGCACACACTTTAAAGCAATTAAGTCTCAAATTCTACAAACATACGTACTATGTAACATTTGCAAAAAAAAAAAATCTGTCATTAGGGTTTTTTTGTTAGTATTTCACAGGGTTTTTTTGTTTTTATTTGCAGTACTTACAATTAATAGTACATAAGGAAACTAGTACATTAGCAAAACTTAAATTATACTTTCAGGCTGTTACTTGCATTTTAAAACACAGCTGGTGACAGGTTAATAGTGACTTTCGTCAGCATAATTCTCTCACTATCATTCTGTGGATTCCCTACAAGAAGGGGTTGTTATGTAGCCTACAGCAAACCAAAGAATATGGTTTGATATCTACCTGTCAAGCTAGAATTTGCAAACACAGTAATTAGTAGTGACTGAATTTTGTCATGCTAAGCATGATCATGCTCCTTAAGATTGCTGAAATCTGGAGAGAGGGGAAGAAATTGCAAGAAGTATCCTGGTGTCAGTACACTGCTATGCTGTAGCAAAGTTATTCACAGTATTATAATCTGGTCATTACAATTTCTACCAGAATTCAAAGGTCTACTTTGTGATAGTCATGTTGATCATCCTCAAAGAATGCCTCCCAGACAAACAAAACACAAACATAGCTTTGTGTATAGCATATATCATGTTTACTGCAGAAGATGATGAATTGGCAGATTCATGGACTTTTGATAAGACTGAGTAGGACAGAGGAACTGTGCACAATGGACAGGGCATTTGCTCCCAGAGCCTAAACATTTTGGTGAAATCTATTGCATATGAATCCTCTTAGAGGCACTGTTGCTCAATGTTTTTTGTGATACTTACTTCCTGCCTAATAAAATTGTTTCAGTATCTTAGAACACATTGGCCTACAGGTACTTTGGAATATCTTCTAAAAAACTATCAATATGCAAGAGCTCTCTGGGAAGAAATGTTCAACTCAGTGACTATCTTAGAGGAGTTTTTTTTACTTTTGTTCTTTTTGCTGTGTAGGAAGGACCATTAAATATACAGAGCAAACCAGTCTCAAAGTTTTATCCAAAGAGATATCTGTATTACATTGCATGAGGGAAAGCAATTTTCAGAGAGGAAATATTTAGTACTCTCTAAAGAAACTAGGTTTACTGGCAAAATCCCAAACTGGGTATCTCAAAAGCAGAACCTCCTAAAACATTAACCACTTCTAATAAATTCGTCTGTGATCTTTTGTCAGTAGGCACAAATCTTGTAGTTAAAACTTTGACATTTCAGGTTGCATTTCTGTAAACAGTTCAACAAAGATCTAAATCTGTTTCCAACCTGAAAATTTATTTTCTGTGACTATGGGTAGTTTTGAATTCAAAACTATTTCTGTTAATTGATCTCTGGAATAGAACATCTTCTGGAAAAAGCTAGTGCTTGCTCAGCGCTTCCTGTTTACAGAATTAGCATTTAAGTTACATTCTAAAGCAATATGAAAAGGGGAACACAGACACACAAGTTCTTCATTGCAAAACATTGCAGCTCCCTTTATTTATATCATGACTGCTAAAGGTACAATAGTTCAGATCACACTTTGAGGCACACCCAAAATGTTAGCACCGTAAGACTAAGTACTATCTAGTCAAGAAGGAAAGGGGAAAGCATTCAGAAAGGGTTGCTGATTTTTTTATGTAAAGAGTACCTAACTTCTGCTTAGGTTCTAAGAAATCAAGTGTTGAAGATTTCTTGATTTTTATAAATTGTAGCATAGGGTTCCAGTTTAAAAGGAATCTAAGAGGAGGAAGAGAAATAGATAACCCTTGGTATTTCCATGTCCAACATTTTCCTATATGCATGAATATATACCACAACAATTGCTTATATCCTTGCATGTAATTTCTGAAATGCTTTGGGAATTTCTATTTACACTGGCATTTTCAGAAATACGATCTTCACTCACCTGAAAACCATTTTGTGTGTGTGGATCTCAGTGCAGGAAAGAACATCATGGAGACATGAGACATTAGCTACCTTGCACATAAAAGTCTACATAGCCAATACCTAGAAATGCACATAGCTATAGCACAACACTTAAACTACTGAAAAATATAATATTCTTTCAGTTGTGTTTTGGTGGGAAGGAATTCAAACACTGACAGAGCCTAAGCCCTGCAAAGGGTTCAAACCTCCAGCTCTTAACAGAAGCCTTTGCTTCTTGCAGCTCAAGCATTCAGGCTCCTAAAGGAGTCTGAGATTAAAGTCTCAGTAATATCCTTTGAATTTCTTATCAGCTAATTCAATAGCTGACTGACTGTTGTTGCATGCTGATTGTTGTAGAGGTAATTCTTATTCATCTACGTTATGCATTGCATAGGGGGCTGAGATGTTTAATATAGGACTGTGAATTCAGTGTCAAATTCTCTAAAAGTTCTCCCAACACAACCATTTTCTAGATCCATTCCAAATTGCTCAAAATCTTCCTAAGTACATAATATCTCCCCTTTCCTCTTTGCCTTTATTATTCCTAAAGTGTAATATTTGTTTTCAGAACACAGACTAAAGTTGCACTCATTTAAATCTCCAGAAATTTTTACTTGTGTTTCTTTTGATAACTGCACTTTTACAGACAGAGAGATGAGTTTAAGTGACATGGTGAACCCAGGAGTGGCAGATGCAAGGGATACTTAAATATATGCAAAACATGTTTAACTGAAAAATTACGGAGTTTTCATAAACAAAAAGAATTGTGTCAAACTATTGTAGTTCTGATATTATCAATACTTAGTAAGGAAGTATTGACATTGAATTATAAAACTAATTCACATGGTTATATTATACAGAGACATTTTAAACAACAAACAAAAGAACTAAAAAAAAAAAAAAAAAAAATTAAAATGGTCTGCCAGTACTAAAGAACTGGAATACCCTGGGCAGTAGGAAGAAAAGATTAGTAAGAAGAAAAGAAAACCAAAAGATTTTGCATGGATCCCTCTTGCCTTTGGTGTTTTCAGTTCAAAGCCAGAGATTTAGAACAGTTATAACTAGACAGACCCTAGCAGAAGCATTCAATTGTCTGTGTACTCCATCAGAATACCCCTAAAGTATGCCACTCAGTAGAACTGGCTAGGTGTAAGCAAGGAAATTTACAGGTTTGCAGGTTTTATTAGCTCAGTTCTTGTGCCATACAAAAGGAGTAAGACTACTCTAGACTTAATTTGATCTTAAAGGAATCATGGCTGCATTTGCACAATGCTTAACCTGATCTAATCAGCCTGGGAAAACCAGAGCAGCTTGATGTCACTGCATCTGCAACACGGTTGCTCTACAAACCAGTTAATCCACCCACAAATAACAAAGAACTGACTGTTTGAGGTATAGAGAAACAAGCTGTAGGTTGACCCTTTGTAACTGCAACTGAAGTGTTAGATTCTTTTGGTAAATTTCATACGCACATCAGTTATATTTGTTGAAAGATACAGTAGAAAATAAGTTACAAGTGTGAACTTACAGCAGCTCTAAGTTTAGTACAGAGATCTTCACAAATACAAGAGCACTGCTGATTTTCTTCTCTGAGGGAAAAGAACTATTTAACAATAAAGAAAAAAAAATAGATTTTATTTTTTTAGACCATATTCCGTTAAGAACTTGAATGGGTCCATCTGTGATCTTTTGTGCTTCCACATTGCTGCATAGAGGAAAAAGGGTGTTTCCTAGGCTTCTTACTTGTGTGCTAATCTAATACTATTCACACAAGTAATTTGTTTTAGGAGACATACTATTTGTAGCTTGACTACCACATCACAGTTGCATGAAGACAATTGCAACACACAACCCCCCTTAACCTCTATTAGTCTTCAGTTGTATGGAATGCATTTTAACCTGTCAGATCTTATGTTCCACTGCTCTAAGATCAAGCCATATGTAATATTCATCAGTTTAAATAATGTCAGAGACAAACAGTATTCACAGCAACTTCCTCAAACATTGAAACAAGTAGCTGCTGTTGAATATTATAATACCATTAGTCATCTATCTCAGCAACAGGGAGAGTTCATTATTGGACAAATTAGTTTCTAACTTACTGATGCTGAGCCATAAATAATTGCAATTAGCAGAACTATTCCCAAGCATTTTTCTGCTGTTCTTTTACATATGGTAATTTCTTGGAATGAGTAAAAACTATGTATTTCAGGAAATGTTTTTCCTCCAAATATATGTTTCTATCACATTTACTGCGAACTATATAATATCAGGTTGATCTTGTAAATGAAACTGAGGGAGACATAACTTTCCTTAGTATCACAAAAATTTCTAATGACAGCTCAGTGTTTTATGAAGGCAGTAGTTCTGCAAACACCACTATTTTGAACGAACAGCATAAAGATACTATAGGCAGATTCAGTGCATGCTGCAGTATGTTATCAGGCAGATAAATTAAAAATGATAGCACAGCAGAACAAGATGTAGTTTTTCCTCAGTAAAAAAGTGTCTTAAGCAAAAAACAATGTTAACTTGTCTAGAACCACAAACATACAGAACGAATGGTATGCAAGAAGCAAAAAATTCTAAAAAGTTACAATATTTTTTTAAATCACTGTAAGAAGAAAAACTTGTGTGACTACCTGTATAATGTCCCATGTCAAAATCAAATACACTCATGATAAAACCTGTGAAAGCTGCTAAAACTAATATTCTAAACCAGTTCTATTTTTTCATAACTGCTGTCTGCCTACTAAATGCTTTTTAACCTCTATTACACTTTCACTGCAAAATAGCTAAGAAATTGAATTTTCACAATGAACTAAATTAAAACTTAGCAGCTATCTGATGGCATTGATCCTACTTTTCTTACTTTATTGTTATTAAATATTTACCATCTGTTTCTGGAATTTTACACTGTAATGACTGTCATTTTTCAGAACCTCCCACTGTTTTGTGCATGAGGTTGGAAGGAAGCAGTAAAGGTTAGTATTTCTCTTGCTATATATGCAAATTTTCTCAATACGTTCAGTGATACAATACTCTCTTCATTCTGGAAACAGAATACAGGCTTTATGTACCATACAGGTTACATATTTCACTTCATTCTGCCTATAAAGTGCAAGAATACACTGAGGATAGGAGACTATCCACAACTGGAAATCAGTTTGTGGAAAACACAAAATATGTTCTCATCCCTGCAAAAGAATGATTTTATTACAAATAGTTGCTAATATCTTCTAGTTATGTTTGAAATACCATATGCTCTAGACTTCTTACATCTCACTTCAGTCACAGCAGTGATGAAGAAAGGTACTTAAAAGGGCTATAACCATATTGTAGAAGTCAGGTGAAAATGAAATAGACTTCTTCTATTCATTGTTTTGGCAAAGTATGACCCAAAGCATATTAAATCCACAAGCAGTTCTTCAACTTTCGATATAACCACTTAGGCAGTAAGGCATGAACTATTCGTTTGCATTAAGACTATTAGCATACGTAACTCTCAAGATAAGCTTCTACTTTCATTCTTTTACTGAAGTTTACTGAAGGTGCTGCATACTGAGTATTTTTCCCAGGATAACAAACTTAGTAGCTACTTGACTATATTAAATCTGGTTTTGCAGATCCAGTGGCATTAAATATTTACCTTCCACTTCTGAAAATTCAAAATTTTAATGAACACTTTCAAGTTTTCCCTATTAACTCCCACTGTCTTACATCACGCAGGTCTAAAGTAGTAGCAATGGTTAGTGTTTCCCCATCACATGGAAAACTGTACTTGTATCAGGTAGGCTGATGCAGAAATGCTACTTTCATATAATTACATCTCAAGCAACTTTAAAATGCACAGAAAATTCCCAAAGAAAAACAAAATAACAGAATGACAGATTTTTTTTTTAAAGAAAATTTCTTCCCAATTTTAAAATGCATACCATAATTCTTAAAGGAGTTTCAAATTTGAGCATTTCAAAGTAGTCATTATGAAGGAATAACTGGGTCTGAGGATACTCTTTACTCTCTGGAGTTGATAACCTGTGGTAGAGTCAGTTTCAAATAGGCTTCTGCATTCCCTGGGTAGGGGAGAGGGGAGCAGATGTGAAGCATACTGGCTGAGCAAATGCCACCCCTCACACTATGTACAGCTTTCCTACTGACAAAATATTACTTCAGACTATGCCTAGATTTTTTTAAATTGTCTTCCTGAATGAGAGGGTTAGAGGTGATTTGCAGAGATGGAGCCCAAGAAATAGAATGCAGCTCAAGATATGACATTAAACTAAGCTGGTTGAAGCTTTCAGAAGCTAGTGGGGAAGGAAAAAAAAAAAAAAGAAAGCAGAACTGGAATTTCAGAACAAATATCACAGGTAAATAGTAGAATTCATCAGTACATGAAAATATTGTGTGTGGGAAGAGACAAAAGGTAGCCTACAATGGAGAGAGTTCTGCTTTAATTTTTGTTTTGTTGCACTAGGGCAGTAAAACATGTACAAACAAATACACATTCCAGATGGCTAAGGCAAGCATACTCATTCCTAATAGATTCAAGACATTATTTAATACCAACTTCATTCTTGCGGAAACAGAATTATCCCTGCAATACTGCCAAGGTCAGTGAAAGCATAAGTTGCCTGCTGTGCAAGTATCATCGCACCATCCAGAAGGGCCCAGGAGATGTATGCTAGGTAAGTGTCCCTGTCCACATTAAGCCACCTCTGTTGATAAATTGTGCTTGTGTAGGCATTAGAAGAACCTTAACTAGAGTACAATTACATGGAAATTGAGCAATAATTGGGCATAACTAATTCATAAACAGACAACATATACATCATGGTTTGATTTGTCAAATCTTGCCATCTGTTGCATATGTTACAAGAAGAAAAATCAAAGAAAAGGAACTGATTTTTCCCCTACAGTGATCAAACTCTTGAATTCTTCTCTTTCCTTTCAGATTGTAATACACAGAAGCTCATTGACACTAGGCCATTTTGCAAGTTTCTGACAGCCAAGAAACAATGAAAAATAGGATTATCATCTGAAAAGATGCCAAGCATTTGAAAATAATTTAAAAAAATAAAATGACTCTTTTCTTCTGAAGTATTTTATTCAGATTTTTTTCCCAAACCATACCACTGCTACATTAAGAAAGAGGTATGTTATAAAACCCTTAGTAACATTTTTTTTATTTGGTGGAAGAAAAACTATTCTCTAGTGAGCAGACAAATACAAGAAGATAACTTAGTTTCCAAGGCTCCCATGTTTAAGAAGACAAAAACCAGTACAGCGATGTCCTTATATCCTTTTCATTATTCATTTTTTTTTAATCACTGATTTGCAGAATGTGACAGTAAGGAGTCACATTAGGTTAACATAACAATAAACATCGAATCTATTCACAACTTCATACAAACTAAAGTTTCTGAAGATGAGCATCTTGCCATGGTTTTCCTGTACTTTGGAATTACTTCAAAAATTTTCACTAAACACATAAATATTTGTATAACCTGTGTTCATATAAGCAGAAGTATGTATGTATGCGTACATACATAAATACTTATACACACACATTAAAAGTAATTATGATGAATGCAGGTGGCTGCATGTAAAAGACATGCAGGTAGACACGTTTCCTTTAGCCTTTCCTTCTGACAGATGCCTGGGAAAACCAAGTGAGATGGAAGGAAAAGCACAGGGTAAAATATTAACTTTTATATGAAAGTGACGGGCTAGGCTTTTAAGCTGAGCATTCAGAAATGAGATGTTGAGACTGCTATATATTTGTCTTTGACTATACCATCTCATTAGTAACTAAAAAGCAAATAGAATTAGAAAGAATTACAAACTGTCGAAGAACATTATTGTACCAACGAGTATTTGAATGGCTTCCTCAACAGTCACAGTTTCGTACCTGCCACACTGGGCTAAATAAGTCAGTATAGTAATTTTTAAGTCTCATAGCCAGGCATCACTAATTGGCAAGACTATCTGTTTACAGAACCAGATTGTATTCACAGACTCTCTTTTTGGTGTCTACTTCTCCAGTAACTGATCAGTGAAAAGCTGTAAACAAAACCATCTGCTGGTGTCAATACTTCTTTCTAACCAGGTAATCACTTTCCCTGCATTAATTGCTGCTCATTTCCTTCCAATGTAATTTTTCAAGGTGAAGGAGGTGGTTAGGATTGGAAGCCCAACAAGTTTTGGTTTCCAACTTCCTTTACAGACAGCAAAAACTTATTTTAGGAAAGGTAATCTACCACAACATTTCCATTTACAACTAATTAAACAAGCTGTTAAGTGTACAATGTTAAAGTTTTATAGGCCTTGGTTTCACAAGGAGCTCAAAAGCAGATGCTCAATCTCTTCAGTCTTATGTTAGAACGGCCACACTGTAGCCTGAAATGATTGGTGGCCCTGGTCAATTTTAACAGATTGATTTATGAACTGTTATAATGTAGTTGCACTTCTATTAATTCAGAACGGGATTTTCAATCATGCTAATCCATCTCTATTGATCAACTTTGGTTTCGGAAAGGAAATGCTTTCCTCTAGGAGTAAACAAGATGTTTATATAACAGCACACACAATGTCATCTTTAAGGAAAATTCAGTATTTTTAACACCATCACTTAGCAATAACATAAACAATATCTTCCATCAAACTTTACCTAGCCAGACTGAAGGATTGTATGCTTGAGGCATATTGAAGGTTAGGCTAGCTTCTGTTTTTCCGAGATGTTTGAAACTGACACATTATATTTGTCTATCTACAAAGATATTAAAGTCTGTTATCACATTCATATTCCACAAAAATTGAAAAAGAACACAGTGTACACTTAAAGTTCTTTTAAAGTCAGTATCTGCTGTAGCCTTAACAAGCAGCTAGGTAGGCATGATCTACACAGCATGATACATTTATTTCAAGTGGTCCTCATAGTACAAATGGTTACTTGCAATAAACTGTTGTTTATAGACACATTTTTACACATGCAAAGACATCTGAATAAAGGCTCTCACAGGCAGAAAAGTATCAAGGTTAATTGCTGTTCTGAGAATAGCAGTCAAAACCGTAAGTACATCCACCCTATTTCAGTCATCAATGCTGTTATAAGAATTTCTAGTTAAAAATTACTTCAGTTATCACCTTCTAATATCTGAATGTTGTCTGTCTAGTATGTCAGCAATGACTTAAAATGAAAAAAGATATAGTTTGGGGGTGGGGGGGGAGGAAGTGGGAAATGTAGTACTTTCTGTTCAAAGAAAACAGAATGTTCCTATAATAACTCCATAAGGATTAATACGTGTAAGCATAACATATTTTACTTCATAGCATTTTCGTTGTGCCAGCAGAGCTACCCCTAAAATATATTTTACTAAGAAATACCTTCAAGGCATTGAATTCCTTTTGGTGTAATTCTTATACTTCAAAAAAATTACATACAGGATGTATGTGGTCCACAATATCTGCCACTGGCATTGTTTACCTCCAGGTGGAATTGAATTCCCTGAACTCTGAAGAACAACATGATGGTAATGCAACATATGTGAAATCAGGTCATTTGGCCTCTACCTGTATTTTAAATGATAATTCATTACGAAATGATTAAAAAAAACCCCACAACCTTGCAGTTACTAAATGCACAAATTAGTAATATTTTCTGTGCTAAATAAACGTGAATTTTAATAGCTTTGAAAAACTAAAAATTTCACTTCTTTCATGCTGTCCTACTGTTTTATCATTTCAGGTCTCATGCTTTCCTGTTTGCTATTTTCTAAGCCATCTTAATGTGTGCAAATACATCAAAAGAGACCGTAATGCTAATATCTGTTATTTTTTTAAGACTTTTAAAAATAAATACTTTATATACATTCATATACTCTTCCTAAACAGTCTATTATATTTATTCTTCCCAGAAAAGAGTAGAAATCATATATTGGCAGGACCACATTACTGCTGTGGTCAGCTCCCAAAGATCAGGAAAACTGTAACTTTTTAAATATGTCAATAGTTCTTGCTAGTGTTACTTTTTTGAATGACAAAGACATTTATAAACTCCAGAGTTCATGAAAAAGGATACTGCATCAAGAATTTACTATAATTCTCACTTGTGTTTTTAAGTAGCAACTAAATCAATGGCAACAGTAATTTCTTTTAGCCTCCACATTCACATTCTAGTAATGAAACACTTGACAAAGTGAGACATGTTGAAAGCGGAATCACACATTATGGCAAGAAGGAACTTAATAGTTTGCTTCTACAAAAATAGGGAGGTGCAGTTGCAGGGATGGATTCTCTATCCTTCTATGAGGCCTGTTGCTTGACTCATTGAGTCACCCCTACAGAAAACAACATAAATACCAGATCCAGGGAAAGGGAGGAGATGGTACTTTTCAGGTATGACTGGCAGCAAAATTAACCCATCTGGAAGCAAAAGACATTAGACTACCACAGCTGTAACATGAAATTTCCCCCTGAAACAACCTGAAGATTAATAAATGAAAACTGTTTCAAACAGAAACAGAGGAGAACGAATGAAAAAGAAATTTGTTTGGGTTCCCAAGAAACTGTTTCAAAGGGGATGGGGGAGATGAAGAATGCAAGGGCTGGAAGCTGTTCCACTGGGAACAGTGAGGGAGAGCACAATCTCTTAGGAAAGAGAAAAAACAAACAAACAAACAAAAAGTTTAATTGTGCAACAGAAGCATCTGAACCTTTTCACAGAAACTGAGTAGGTCAGATCATAAGTAAGACCAGCTCCTTGGTCTTGTTTATTACATTATTTCCTTTCCTCAAGGGTGGGTTGTTGGAGGATTATTTTTTTTTTATTTGTTTTTTTCCCTTTACTTAAAGAAACAATCTCCTTTAATGACTTTTAAGGACTCAACGTCTGGAGTTTAAAATTAGTTTGAGCTGGATAGATGAAAGGTCATTAGATACTGTCTAAAATATTTTCATTTATCTCCTTTCTTAGCTCTAACTTTAACTAAAAGGCAAAGAGAAAAACAAAACCAAAACCAAATAGAAAACAAATTTAATTTTAAATATTAATCTCTATGTATGACTGGCCAACAGAAATCAAAAGTTTTGTTTCACTGGCTGTAACACATGCAGGACTGGGGTGGGGGCTACCAACGCAAGAGGTTCAGGTCTTCTTTTGAACACAGAGTTGTTGTTTCCAAAGTTAGATAAGTGTGCAATCAAAATGCAGTAAGTACTGGGTGGGAGTCTTTGCTCATTTGCCTTTAAAGAAGCCAAAATTCTCTCGCCAATGCCTAACAGAGGGACACGAGGCTTCCAGTCTGCATGCTCTTATGCACAGCACTGTGCAAACCTTTCACTCGGACTGTAATCCCCACTTGGAGTCTGCTGCTTTAAAGACCCAGTGTATGACACATCTCAACTCTCCTCAGAGAAACAAGAATGATGACAAGGGGTGAATACCTTTAGACTACTACCATCAACTCCAAAGTGACTGCGGTTTGCAATTATCATGAAAAGCATGATCTAGAAAGGGTGTATGATGTTAGCCATGCCGATACTTCAGGGCTCTCCCTGTCAGAGCTTCAGTCACTCTGAGCACTCCAGCACTGCATGAACAATCCAAACTCACATCAAAACAACAGCATCAGAGTGCCTCACAGCAGTAGAAAACCAATAGTGCTGAATGACTTATTCTTCAACAGTAATTGCAAGATCATTTTAAAATGAGATCAGAATTGCTGCAGCTATTCTTGAGTTTCTCTGATTCTCTTTATTCAATTCCTGTGGCTACCCAGGAAGCATTAGAGTAACAATAGAGATATGGAATGAAGTCAGTGAGGTTTTCTTCAGATTGTACTGGGGGAAAAAACAACTAAATATGCTTAGTAGATGTAGCTGATACAGTGTCACTGTATCTGGATATAACTTCTTAAATTTCAGGGTAAATCTCAGGAAAAAGAATTAAAAGTAGCTCTAAGGATTGGTATGAAAGCTATTCAAATATTTACATGTACTGCATTTGCAGCGTTACTCAGAATTCACAATTAATCAGGATGCCTTTCAATCAAAATATAGCCCCAAACATGTCTGACAAGACTTTAACCACTATCTCCACTGTCTGAAAACTTTTTTTTTTTTTAAGAAGTACTTTACTGTTCACACAAACTAAGCTTATGTACAGAAATAACGACTCACTCAACTATATGGAGTGCACACCAAATATTTACACTGTGTTAAACAATTTCCTCTGGGTGACAGTTGTGGTCAGTGAACTACAATAGCTAATCTAGTATGAAGATTATTTATGCCCCAATGTATCAGAAGCTGACTACAGCTAGTCCTCCAGTAGAACTTCATAGAAACAGAAGAGCAGCTGCTTTGAGGGTAAAAAAGCATTTCTTGAATGTTTAAAAAGCATGTGTTCTCCTGAGAAGCAGTTTCCAACTTCAAATATATCTGATATTCCATCAGAATGCTATCTTAAAAAGCAATAGGCAACTTTTCCTGCTGCAATTTTTCTCATTTGTTTATCACATAGGATTCTCTTTTATGTTGTTTAGACATTGTTTTGCACTACTGCTTAACAAGAAAAAAAATCCAGTGATGCTGCTCTAGAATGAGAAAATATTCCCCCTCCACCCCTGCCAAGGAAGATACTCAAGTACCAATTTCTCCATTAATTTGTCACTATAAAAGTTAGTCCAAAACCAGTAAGTATCAAAGCTAATGTTATGATGCTTTTTCCACAGTTTTTCCTTATTCCTTACACCATTATAGAAATATAGCTTAAAATACTTCAGTACAATACTGTTGCAGTTTAACCTGGCAGGCAGCTAAATACCACACAGCCATTTGCTCATTCCCCCTGGCAGTGGGATGGGGGAGAGAATCAGAAAACAAGTAGAAGTCATAGGTTGAGATAAAGATAGTTTAATATGACAGAAAAGAAAGGGAAAATAATAATAATGATAAAACAATATACAAAACAAGTGATGCACAAAGCAATTGCTCGCCACCCGTCGACCTGTGCCCAGCCAGTCCCCAAGCAGTGCGCTGCCACCCGCCAGACAACTCCCCCCAGTTTTATTGTTCAGCATGATGTTCTATGGTATGGAATATCCTTTTGGCAAGTTTAGGTAAGCTGTCTTGGCTGTGTCCCCTCCCAGCTTCTTGTGCACCCCCAGCCTCCTCACTGGCAGGGTAGTATGAGAAGCTGAAAAGTCCTTGACTTAGGTTAAGCACAGTTCAGCAACAATATCCGTGTGTTATCAACATTATTCTCATCCTAAATCCAAAACTCAGTGCTGTACCAGCTACTAGGAAGATAATTAACTCTATCCCAGCTGAAACCAGGACAAATACCTACTCGGCCAACAATATAGAGCAAGATTTATTGACATAACATTTGAAAATAATTTAACAAAAATTAAGTTTAGAAGGAGATTATCTGATAGAATACTTTACAAGTCATACACATTTTTCACCTACAGAAAGAAATCAAGGCTATGACTTACAATTCTTAATAATTCTCTCAATGTTCTGTATGAATTTTAGCTACTAATAAAGTATTCCTCCCCCCAACAAAATCTTATAAAGAACAACTGAAAAGTAATTAAAAACACAGAGGTTCAATGAACACTATCTAGTTCATTTTTGCAGTTCATGGATTATTTCCACTCTGTACTGACAAGGTTTCAGTTAGTCAAGATCTTCTGTAGACTGTTCTACTGCAATCCGTGCAAGTCCTCCTGTCAAGCATACAGCAGAGCTGTGCAGAACTGACTGCAGAATACCAGTCAAGTAAAACTCACTGAGTGAGATTTGTGGAAACACTTTACCCTTAAAACAAAAAGCAAATCTTCAGTCAGACATAGGTCTGAGGACATAAATCTAGTCAACATCACTCATGTTACTTAATGAAGGTAATTAAAGTCATTCTGTTCTCCCAAAGTAATCGTATACACATCTTGCTTATCTTCTATTAATCCATAAAACAAAATGGAAATACATCGACAACAAAATGCCATCAACAAGACGATCCATGGAAAGAAACTTTTTAAAAATAATCCCAGTACAGAAAGAATGTCTATCACTGTTATAATCCACTAAAATTAGAAAAGTAGATTATACATTCATCTGTATACTCAGGTAGTTTTTTGAGTCATCACTCCCATCACACTTTATCACATTCCTTAAGATTTCCATTACCTCATGTCCACTTAGTTTGTATAATTCATTATTTTTTTCCCTAAAATACTTTAAGCTCTTTCAAGAGGGAGCAAAACCAAGAGACATAAAAGGACTAAGTGGACTTTGCTGATCACCTGTAAAGTAAATGTAATGTTTAAAAAGGTAATTTGATATTAAGAGTAATTTGTGACCTAAATTGTTATTAATAGTGTTTTGTAGGAATTTCTGTGACTATCTCTAGCCACAGTCAGAACACAGATAATTTTGAGCATGAAACTCTTCCTGTGTATTGCCTTTAGGATTTGGGATTGAGGATGAAGTGTCACACAAACACTGTCCTTTTCATCTGTCCATTAAACTCCTAGACATACTATTCGGGCCATGGATTACCACAATCCTTCCCTGCCCAAGGAGACACAGATCCACTTTACTAAACTTTAAGAGTGCTCTCACTGAGTTACAAAGTCTGAGACATAATCCCTCTGCTCACTCACACTTCCCTGCTTTCCAGGGAGCATAAAATCATTAGGGAAAACAGGTGAATTAACCTACACCCTAGCTTTAAGAACTACTTGGACTCTTTCCTGTGAAAATAAAGATCAAAGATATGTATTTTTTTAATAAATTTTAAGTCAAGCATTCATTGAAACAAGGGCTGGGATCCCGGTCTCCTAGGCAAAAATATTAACCTTTCTCTCTGAAACAATAATGTTAAAAAATAAATCAATGTAATAAGGACTGGGCAGATTAACTGTGAAGATGGTGTTAGTCCTAGTGAACTGTAGTTCACCCAAACAATACAAATAAAATGCATGATTTCTTCCCATAACTCTTCCCAACTTACCCCAAAATTATAAGTTTTAAGAAACAGTATTTCACACCAATTCTCAAAGACGGTCTAAACACTGCAGCATAACAGTTATAATCCTTGTTAACTAAATATTTTTTGTTGTTTTACAGAAATGGCAGCAAGTCACCAGTTATATCAATGCTAATTTACTCTGACTTTATTTTCATTGACTACACTAGGAACTGTGGGGGTTTACTGCACTGAACATAGCAAATACCACTTCCAAGTTGCTGTCCTCAGATCTTTTTTTGTTAATGAGGGTAATAATAAACTCCCTGATTCAGAGTAATATGTTTTCTTGTTTACTTTGTTTCCATTTCTGAAATTATTTGGTGATAAAAGGGTCTAATTCAAAGTCCACTGAAGTTCACAGAAGTCTTTCTATTCCATTCTACTGGGTGTTATTAAAAACTGCCTCAATATTCAACCTATTAATGCTAATGGCAATGGACCTATTTCAGCAAGCTTCATAAACACAAAACAAGTTTTAAAAATCATTAATTCCCTCAGTGTTTCAATATCTTTGGGCAAGGTAATTTTTAGATGAATCTGACTTGAAATATCTGTGAAGGACTATGTTGAGTGTTAGATATTCCACAGCCTGTAACATTGCACACCATACCACAACTTGTTCCATCTCTGCCACTGCATCATTCTCACGAAGGCCAAACCAGGTCCTTTCTCTAAACCCAGCTCCCTTTCTAGACTCCTTGGGAAAGCAGAGCATATCGTATTGCTGCATGATGTAGTACAGACCAGGAATATTAGCAACAAAGTATAAGATGCAGATGTTAATGATTACACAAATCTTACTTATGAGAAACAATAACAGATACTTATTAGAATTTGTTAGAATTGTTAGTTCAATTCTTGGATTTCATTTTGAAAAGTATAAATGAGAATTTTCACAGGTTTGAATATGCTTTATCTCTTTCTGAGGAGAAAGACTAAAGCCATCTGTTTCTTCTTTCAGTGTTTATTGTTAAAACTTTTCATTGCTCTACAACGTTGTTCACAACACTTACCCTTTTAAAATAAGATTGTTACAAAAAGGGAAAACACTTAAACAAAATCCTTTGATACATGAAAGAAAACCATAATATTTTTCCTTCACAGAGATTTTCAGTTTGTTTTCATTCCAAACCTCAAAACAAAGCCTGATTTGGAAATCTTGCAAAAGTCTTGGTGAAATACATTTGTTTATTGTTAGTGTTCAGATGAGATTTGGAAACAAAACCATTCTGTGGGTATTGTGGTGTAATTTTATACTATTGTAAACATGCAAGTATCTCACTTCATTTAACTAGGTTTAACCTTTATCTCAGAATTACTCTTGCAGAGACTTTATCAAGATTTTTCTTGTACTATATATACTGTAATTCTTAAGAAAAAAAAAAAGTGTAATCCATGACACTTTATCATAGCTATTGCTCTGGCAGAATAATATGGTCTTCCTAGAGGTCTTCACACATATTCCAGTAAGATTTAAAATAAGCAGACTTGAAGAATCTTCAATCTTTACATTGCCATGTATTCCCCTGACAAAAATATTTCTTCATTATAGTATCATTTTCAAGTCAAAAGACATACGGAGGTTTATAATTAAAAAAGGGGGACTGGGGTGGGTGTTGGTTTTGGTTTTTTAAACAATGATGTAAAAATATTACATCTTCCTAAGTAGGTTTTAAGATCAATTTATGCCATTTTGGCTGAGCAATATTTACAAAACAAAGTAAAGTTTTTCCTAAGCATTATCATAACATGTACATGAATAAAACCTAGCCTTTATGGATTCTCATTTATTTAAAAGACAAAAAAGGAAAGTTTAGTTCTGGAGAGATACTGTATTAGGATTTGCTAAAAGCGAGACACACATTAGAAAGCAGAGTAAAAGTTACTCCCTTTGAGCAGCACACAGAGAGTTCTGAAAAAATCTGCTTCTCTTTATGTGGAGCTGACACAAACAAACCTCAACAGCCATATACAGAATAAGTACAAAATATGCAATCATGATATTGTAGGTTCTTTATTAAAAAAGAGAGTTCAGTTGCTCACACTCATTTCTAATACCACATTATTAATGGAAAATACAACATTAATGTACAGAAACATCTGTGTATACATATATAATTAATGTGGGTTTTTTTCAGTTTTCTATGCAGATTTAAGAAATTGTCTGATTAAGATATTACAACTTTAATTTATACACACATGGATTTACTGGGTATATGAAGGAGTAGAGAGGACAATACAGAATAAGAACAGAGGCTAAGAAGGATATAATCTTTCCTTCTCCTTCCTCCTTATAACAGTGCTGAAAATTCACATAGTCCCCAGCTGCTGCTTTGCACTTTGACTTTTTCCTCCAAGTACTCCAAAGCCAACAGAAAAATAAAGTATGTGTCATAGCTAACAACTGTCTCCCTCAGTCTGCACACCTGTGAACCAGCCAACAATACGATTAATCGGGTGACTAAAGCTTGGGAGTTTACACACTCTCCTCTCATCACAATTTCACTTAAACTCAGATTTGGGTACTTACAGCTACAAACAGCATCACTGAATGATATAATACCAAGAGACATAATAATTCATCATGAGCAAGGACTATGTATCATGTTACAAGAAATACTGCTGATTAGTATTTCCATTGATTTCTATAATAAAATGCAGATCTGATCACAATTTGTCTTTAAGTACTATTGTAAAAATAAAAATATTTCCAATAAAATTCTTAAATTCTAATACTTCAGGACAGGTGAAAAGGCAAACTTCTCACTCCAGATAGCTGAGCAGCAGTAACAGTTATTTCTACTTTTAAACTTTTTTTTTTTCCCCCTAGTCAAAGCTAGCTCTCTTTGGTGCAAGAATAATTTACATTCAAAAGTCTGATATAAATGTATTTATTTATCCAAAGAAATCTCAAGTAGGTAGTGGGCAGCAGAACTCAAAATACAGACTATGGATTTGGAGGGGAGAAGACATTTTTAAATTAGAAGAGAGTTTAATTTTTAATAGCTCCACCCTTCTTCATAATGAAGCAGTGAAAAATTTCAAAAAGCTCACCTGAGCTCTGTCAGATTATGACGTGTGAAGATATACAAACTATTTTTCTTTCTTCTGGTGGATACAAATGAAATTAGGTCCTAGTCCTGTGCAACACTATTCACATTCTAAATGGAGCATAGTACTCCCAATTCCCGTTGACTTCAAGTGCTCATGTTAAGTATTATTTGTTGCACAGAAATATTTTTCAGTCTCAGGAGGTTTAAGCTCCACTTGCATGAATAATATCCATTTTCCCATGCAACTGATGGATTCAGGGAAAACTGTTCTTCATGCAAATTAGGTTACACCATGAATAGAATTAACCTAAAACAAAGGTATAAAAAAGTAATAGAAAGCTTCCCTTCCGTCTTCAGTTCAAGTGTGGGGGTAGGGAAACAATTCTGTTCCCTGGGTGAGCAGCAGTTCCTAATTTGGCTGCTGTAAAAAAAACCTAGCACAGACTGTAGATGTTGATGTCACATGCAGAAATTCCTCAAAGTATTATTTCCCTTTTTATTTCAGAGTGGTGACAAAAGAAACAAACTTAAACAAATTTATTCAAGCTTCCCTTATTGACAGTATCAGTTCTGGCCACCTTTTCTGTTCTCATCTTATTGCATCTGCCGTTTGCTTGGAAGCAGCAAAGTGAAAATACAAAAACAAAATAACAAGGGTATTGCTGATAAATACTACAGTCCCTAAAATATCCAGTCCATTTCCATATAACCTGATGGGCACTCCAACTCCCTTTAACTACCACAGGGTTATAGTTCTAAAGTACAAGTAAACACACCTGAAATCATGGTATAATGTAGCCCTAATCAGTACCCTCACACACACTTATCTCACCGTAGAGGGGGGAGGGGGAGAAAAACACTTCACTTAGTCTTTGGAAGGACTTAAGAGTATTCAGGGCAAACAGAGGAAACCAAACTATCTGTAAGAAGGTAAAACATTAACCTTAGCCCACCCTGCCACCACCACTCCACCAGAAGTAGCTCAGCTTACATAAACTGAAAGATAAATGATAAATAGAGGAGTTGCAGAATATGTGTTACATACTTGCTTTGACAAGTTTCTTTTCCCTACTGCTTCCAGCAGTATCCAGTATAACTTCCCCCATAGCACAAGCCTCTTTACCCAAAAAGGAAAGTCTCCACCCCCTTTTCTTATGGGTTAGGAATGACTTCTTCTACAAGGTGTCTCCTTGTTTGTCTCATTTTACTCCTGTCATATAGCGTGACTAGACACAGAACTACCTAAATAGGGCTAGGTTGTACCTAGCAAAAGATAGTGAAGGAGGATTAAAGGTGATGCTCTGCACAAAGTTTGTGAAGAAATGCAATCCAACATTACTTTCTTCTTTTTATCTGTTTCCAGTGCAGGTATGTCCTAATTGGCACAATAAGTTCAATTAAGAGACCAGGAAACATACCTGCCTCCAGTTAAAACACACATGGAAGGGCATATCTCATATCTTTGTAACCTCTCTGTCCAGTACTGAAGAATGCAAACATTCTTTCCAAAGTGGAAGAGGGGTGGGGAGGGAAAGCAGCAAAAGAAAAAAAAAATTCCAAGAGAAAGTTAGAAAGTTTAAAATGGCATGTCAAATCATAGAATATCAGTTAAACATGACACTATCTTTCAGCAAAATACTTCCTCTATTGTACTGCTGATTAATTTCTCATGCAGAATATTTGTCAATGTACCTTTACACATACACTGGTATACAAAGTAATAATTGAGTTCAATAATGGATAACTGTAATTTTATTTGACTTACTGGTCCATTGACAGGGCTTGCTTCATGGTTGAAAAGTTACTTTAAGATTTCCTTGAACCACAAAGTATTTTTCAGATGTTTCCTCTCTACTCCCAAGGGTTCCTTCTTTACTTGTACATTTCCATATATATAATATTATAGAAGTTAATACAGGTAGATATGGCTGTATCGTTTACTCATTACTATGACCACAATGATTTCTGCAATATTCATATATTATTATCAAAGTAAACCAACACAGCCTAAACAGACTTCTACAAGTGCACATGGTATTGAGAAGATATCCTTTCTCCATCAGGATACAGTTTGGCAGATGTATCACCTAACAGTAATTCATGGGCACTTTTCAAATGTGTAACTACTAAATTCATGTACAGCCTGTATGCACCTGATCCTGAACTCTGTTTACAATTTCAGGCTCAAACTCTCCCTTGGCATAAATATAGCTTAGTCATCATCCCTGAAACATTCAGAAGTAGTTTTCAAGCAAGGCTTTTTTAAGTGACCTATATGAGATACAGTTTGGAGTTTTGCTCATCATAAGTAAATTATTGACTACAATATAGGTGGATGCATTTGTCATGTCTTTCTTCCTCCTTGTATTATATTAATATGCATTTGTATCCTTTAGTCTCCAGGTTTAAGATATTTTTTAAGAAGTGGATAGTATCACAGAAGCACTACCTGTGCTATGAGACAGGAAGTTATTTTCTGAATTGCTGCAGGTTTCATCAGTGAGTAGGAACTGTGCTAGGCCAGACAGAATGCCATTTGGATTATACAACTCTTTCAGTTAATATCACATTTCAGATATTTTGGGTCTCATTTTCACAACATGAAAGCCAAAGGTCTTCATATATTTGCACAAATCATCAAAAAAAATTGCTGACACGTATTTAATATCTATCAGTGCAAAAATTTCTTCAATTAAAATGTTTTTATTGCAGTAACCATGCATATCAAAAGGGTGGATTGACCTTGGGTCTCAACTTCATGAAATTAATCCTGATGGCAATGCACTGTATAAAAGGTTCAAGGAACAGCAAAAAATAGCTTTTTACATGTACACAATAAGGGAAAAAGTAACTAACAATTTTTACAACTGATGTTTATATAGAAATTAAACATCTTATCTTTTTTTAGATATAATACCCTCTTTTTTCCTATTAAACTGTTATGCAAAGCTTTTTTTCCTTCTCAGTCTCTCCCACTGTTCTTCCAAAATTCCTTGTTGGCTGTTTTTATACCACATTTGCCTGCCTTTCAAAATACTTTTGTGAACAAAAGGAACTGTAATAAGCAAGTCTACAGCTATCACCATTTAGATAGCTAGTACAATAGAGACTGTTACCAGTCTCTTTTTTCCTTCCCAACTTACAAAATGAACCAATAATTTTCCCTATCAGGCTGGAATCTGAAGTCAACACAAGATGAAGTTAGAAACTAAATAATAATCCTGCATATGTTACACACAGTTTACACATAGAATTTGAAAGCAGCAAAGGAAAATTAACAACAGGGTAACAAAAGAATATTGCCCCACTGAAGATCTCACATATTAGTATCAGGAATACAATGTTTGTAAAATATATAAATAGTTTCTTTATATTCAGATAGAATATCTTAGCAGGTTTTTTAAAAAAACCCCAAAACTACCAAAACCAACCAAAAACTCCCCCCAAAACAATTCTGTCAAACTGTTTTGGATCCAACTTTTGAAGAAACTAGCAAGTTCTGCTGCTTTCAAATATGGTGAGGTTTGTGGTTGGGTTTTTTTTTTGTTTGCTGTTTTTCTTTTCTTTCTTTTCTTTTTTTTTTAAATGTACATTAGCTAAAAGTTTGGCCAATGGATATCAGCAGCTTTAAGTAAACTGGAAATATACCCGCATTCCATTAACTTAGAAAAAAATTCAATGCAAGTTTAAAAACTTACAAATGATACATTAGCCTGCAGAAATGAAAACAAGGGAAAAAAGGGAAAAAAAGAATTTCCTTATTTTGTGAGTTGGTGTAAAAGACAAATGCAATTGGCATCTATCAGTTCTCAATTGCACAAAACAAACCATTGTCTATAGCTTCAAGATGCTTTCCTGGAGAAAGTAAATAACACTTGGGTGTTAAATACAGGGTTTTGCCTATAACATTCCTGTAACATTCCCGATCTATTCCAGGCTGCATAAAACACTTAAACTCAGCAGAATAATTCTACAGGAACTAAAAGTTGGTTTAATTATAGTTAAAAATATTTTTTGCTGCTTTCCTGATCATTGCAGATCTTTAAGAAGGAGGCCAAAACCAAAAAGACCCTTGCAATAAGACAACCAGTTACTATTGTACTTGCACAGAAATTTCCTTTAAAGGACCAAGGAATGTCTCAGATAGAAAGCATAAGGTTTTGGAAAACTTACAGAAAACTTTTCTAAAAGGGAGGTGAAGTTGTCTGAACAAGACAAAAAACAGCCAACCCTCTAGTTAGTACATCTGTTGAACTGTAGCATATTCAAGCCTCTGGCATGAGAGGCTGAATTCCATTGTTGGAGAAACCTGTTAAAGAGTTAAACCAACAAATAACACATAAAAAAAAAAACCAACACCAAACAAACAAACAAAAAAAACCCACTAAGTTTTCTAGATGAAAGGACATAAGAATTGAAAGAGAAAGGTATTCCTTATCATGAAGACCACTTTTTCCCACATCTATCTTTACTTCACACCAATAGATTTTGTTCTGTTTGTGGTATGTCATGAAACAGTTGGTATGCAATCAAAAGCCAGTCTCTAACTCTGCATTTATTCTATGATTCAGGAGAGAAATATGAAAGTGTTCACATTTTCACCTAAACTCAAATTATGGTTTCAGTGTAAGGAATTTAATTTTGGATTTAACAGTGATAATCAGCACAAAAAGAACTGTGGAGCTTAAGTAAAAAGAGAAAAAAAAAAGAACAAGAAAATTTAATTCCTGTAGGAAATGGAATTATAAACAGAAAACTGCTTTATAAACTGAAGGAACAGCTATAAAGGAGTATTTTCAGATTAATGTTACAGATGAGGTTGCTGCACAAACATTACTCTCAACCTCTAGGAAATAATTTATATATAGAACTCCTGGTTAAATTAGCACTAATCTCTAAAAAAAATCTTTCAGAAACAGAAATTCCCTGCTTCTTTGAATCTGTTCTATTAGTATAGTAATTATTTCAGTGTTATTATGGTGGGAAATTTTATTTCAAATAAATGCCAGATACTTTATAATTAAACAGGTGTTTAAGGAAAAAATAAGATTATCAACTAGTACTCGTGCCTTTCTAATTTAAGAATAAAAGTAAATGTTAAAGGGACCTCGTCATGCCCTTAAGATGATAGGTTTGTATACACTGCAATATACACCACAATGTGGTTCTTAAAGATTCATTGTGTACAACCATGCCAATTGCTGTGTTAATTTTTTTTATCTCTCCATTGAAATTCAAAATTTGATTTTCAGTTGTGTTAAGCTTAGAAACATTTTGATACCAAATGAGTTACTTGCTTCACAGAATGCTATAACCCAATGTGAATCAGTGTGATGTGGAAACTTCACTGTTTGTCAAAGCACATAAATAAATTCTGCGGAATTCTATCAGTTTTGGTTTTTTTTTTCTTCATACAAGCATAGAATATAATCATAGAATCATAATGGTTGGAAGAGACCTCAAAGATCATCAAGTCCAACCTTCTATGCAACGTCACCATGCCCACTAAGCCCACTAAACCCACTAAACCATGTCTCGATGTGCCACATCTAAACGTTTTTTGAACACCTCCAGGGATGGTGAGTCCATCACCTCCCTGGGGAGCCCGTTCCAATGCCTAACAACTCTTACAGTAAAGAAGTTTTCCCTAATATCCAACCTGAACCTCCCCTGGTGCAATTTGAGAACATTTCCTCTTGTCCTATCGCTAGTTACCAGGGAGAAGAGACCAACCCCTGCCTCGCTACAACCTCCTTTCAGGTCACTGTAGAGGGCGATAAGGTCTCCCCTCAGCCTCCTTTTCTCCAGGCTGAACAACCCCAGCTCCCTCAGCCGCTCCCCATCAGACTTGTGCTCCAGACCCTTCAGCAGCATTTAATATCAGAATAGAATCTGATGAGAAACACACTATATTTCAGTTTTTATCCTTAATTTCTGTAATTTGAAGCACATCCATACATTGAAAATAGGAGATCTGAAAGGCAATGGTAATGGGTCTACCCTCTTTGATAATTATGCCCTCTTTACACTCCTGTCTTTGGCCAGAATGTGTTAGCAGAATCAGGAGAGTGTTCTCAGCACTGAGCCAGAGATTACGCAATGTTATCTTGTTTTGCATTGATATTAAACTAGAAATGTATAAACAAAAATATATCCATCTTAAGTAAAAGAAATACTCTAAAACACAAACGTAAGAAAAAATGTAATGTTAACAAAGGTAAACCATAAGACATAAAACCCCATGAAGTTTCTATAAATCTTACTCAGGAGATAAAATTACTTACTGTTCCTGGGAATGTTTACACAGATATTAATCATAAACAGTCTAGCTTAACCAAGTCCTGGTTTTAACTTTTCAGCTAACCTCCTTCTTTTCACTCTGCATCCAGACAGCATGTTTGCATGTTCTTTTGTCTTGCACCAGGCCTACCACACAGCAATGGTCTCTGCCTTTGGGAAGTCATCTGCCAACTTGCTAAAATATCTTGGGTGATCTAGCAACTTTCTTACATTCCTCATGGGGCTATTAAGTCCTATCTCCTCTTCATAATTCAGTTTCTTGAAGCTGGCATGTTTAGCCAGCAGTTTAATTATTTTACTGCTAAGCTTTTGAGTTCATCTGCTCCACCCTGGGAATCCGAAAACGTACACAGTGTTAATGGGCCTTTGCCCAGGCATGTTGCCTCTTTGTAGTTGTTTACATCACTCTTCAACTACCTGCCTGCTTTAAAGATAGCATATATTGGTCTGGAAACTTCATGGACCTTAAAAGGTGTCTCATTGAAACATGATGCTTCTTGTACATTTCACCATTCCTACAGTGCTTTCTGAAAAGTGAGTCAGAACGATTCACAATGTATCCCAAAAGGAACACCACCTTTCCCTCTCAGTGCAGTTTTGCACATCTGGTTGAATCTGGTTTTAACAGAAACTTTTTCTCTTTAAGGCAAATTGTGTATGGCATTATCATATTAGTGTTCTGAATTGTAGCTTTATCTGCATAAAGAAAAGCTTTTATTTTTATAAGAAAGGACCTGGGGGGGGGGGCAGGGGGGAACGGGACGGAAATGGTTTCCAAACACATAAATACATGAGGCCCAAAAAAAAAAAAAAAAAAAAAAACCAACAACAACAACAACAAAAAAAAACAACAAACCAAAAAAAAAAAAACCCAAACAAAACCCACAACACCAAAATACCCCAAAACTCAACCCTTCTCTGATTCTATCCTATCTATAGGCATATCAGTTTTATGTATAAGGTTTACGCTAAAAAAAATGTATAAAGCTGTAACCACCTTATTAAATCTGGCATATTCTAAGTGTGCAATGAAACCTAAACCTATTCTAGAAACCTAAACCTATTCTACTTCATTAAGCAAGCAAGCACTGTTCTTATACACAGGAAAGAAAATAATTTCTCCCAGCTAAATGAAGTATTTTTACTACACTAGCACTTGACCTCTAAGTAGAGTTCTGTTGTGTTAAAAAGATGTACAGGAAAAAAGAAATCACACACTCATAACTCATGAATATTTGCTGACCGCCTTCTCTATATACCTGGTTTCTCTGTGGCATTTTGGTTGCAGAATTCCAGCTCAGTTTACTCTGAGTAAATATGACAATTCGTATGATACCTATCCAGTAACAGTCATTTTTGAGTCAGCCAAAGGTATAATTGCTGCATCAGATAAACCAAGTCAGAATATAATACAACGAAAACAATTATTACAACAGGTTAGAGGAGACAATTACAGGAGGAGAACTACAAAAATTAGTATTTGTGAATTTACTCCATATTGACTCCCTTTCCACTTCTCATTGGACTTTCTCTTTGCATTTAATATAAAACTACTATTTGCTAGTAACAGGTTTTGATTTAGGTTCAGATAAATTTCGTAAGTTTCACAAAAATTGAGGATACTCATAACATTTTTACAGTTATCTAACAAGTTACTATACAAAAAAACCTTTTGTAGTAGCTTGTAGCTACTTTTCTTTAAAACTGATACATTAAAATGGTAACACTATACTCAGACATATCATTTACACAGCCCTTTGGGGGCTATAACTATTACATGAAAAAGGTATTATATCAAAAATTCAATGTGAGGGAAAAAATCTGAATCACAAAGGATTTTTTTGGCCTATGATTGACCATGTAAAAAGGCATCTCAAGTTTTAGTTACCCACTATTGCACAGAATATGAAATCTGTACAATCAACATAAATTAACTCCCAGTGACAAAATTCATGCAACATATTTAATAAATCTGTATCATTGATAGGTAAAAATTAATACCTTTTTTTTAATCACTCCATATTGAAATTTGTGGGAATTCATTAAACATGAAACTTATTACTAAGCCATTTATATCTTTCATGACAGTACAGGGTTGTCTAGCATTCTACTGATGATTCTTTTGGAAAAGAAACTTTTGCTGCATCTCAGTCAGTATTATCAGAGTTGTGTTTACAATTAAAATTTAAATTACATAGTTCAGAATGCATCAATATATCATTAGTATCTTACCTGACAAAGTAACATATTTAAAAGAGTCAATTCCTCTAAACAATATTGAGAAAGTATAATCACTGCCTAAATTTACTTTCCATTACCATCATCTAATTATCATTAGTAGTAAAATATTTATTCAGTATGTTATTACACATTAAGATGTGAAATCCGTCTCAGGTTCTGCCTTAAGTGCTTTGCATAAAAGCAGCTTCCATAGAGGAAGCCATTGTTTAAGAAGGAAATAAAAAAACAAATAACCCTCCTAAAAACAACTAAGCAAACAAATCCCAAAACACTGCATCATGCACAACGTGATGCTGTTTGTGGAACAAATATTAATTCCCCACCCCCGCTAGTTGCACATCACTAATATTTGTTTATACAGGAAGTATAAAGATTGCCCTGCAGCCTATCTGCTGTACGATAGCTAACTGTCCTTGTAGGTTATTTCTGTTTGTGATAAAAAGTAGATGATGGAAGTAATTTTACTTATTGTGGCTATAGTATGTTCCAGTTAAAACATAGATCACATTTTGTCTATTTATCCTGCTGGACACCTAATTTGGCAAAGTGTTCAGTGTACATTTATCTATTAGCTACATTCAGAACTTCAATGGGTATCTATGGAAGTGCAGTGTGCTGCATACAAGTATCTTAAAAGATAGATTTTGCCCAAGACACCTTGCTGTACCTAACTGAGCAAGGACAAAAAGGTGCCTGCAGTGTTAATCTAGTAATGTTGGGAACTAGTCTTTTTTTCACATTTGCATCTTTCATTTTTCTTCAAAAGCAATGAACTGTCTCCTTATGCCTTTTGCATTGTGGGATAAATAAGAGCATCGTTTCTTTTGGTTCAGCTAGTATGCTCTTAAATTTTGAATACTGACAATTATCTTGGCAGCTGTTTGTTATTTGGTACAACACATTCTACATAGACTACATCAGTGGAATTTCCAAGCTGTGTTTCCCTAACCTTAAAATAAATTATAATACTTCATGCCCCTTGGCCTAAACCTCAGTATTTCAATAGAGAACTGTTTCAATTTTTAGAATAAAGATTTTATCTAAAATCAGATACTTTAGGTTATATTCTAATAATACATTCTTTTCCAGATCTCATATTTACAGATGTATTTTACTTAAGCAAATTAAACTCTATAACACTCCTTTGAAATAGTAGCTGAACAGAAAGAAAATTATAAAGAATGCTTTGAAAAAATGAAACTGCTTTTAATTGAATAAGTGTTCATGATGAAACAAATAAATATCATGCCAGTATTTATAGCAGTGCGTTTAGGGATCACTAATTTTATTACTTTAGTTCTCTCTGGCAATTAAGAACCCAGATAGTTATGGCCAGAGTACAAAATAATTGAACTGTTTTCCCAGCTCTGGTTTAAATCATTTTCACTGGAAGAAAAAAGAAAAGAATTCAAACAATGCTGAATTAACTTTGCACATAAATACATTGTGAAGATGTCTCCAATTTGTTTAGATAAACATTTGTATTATAAAATTACCTGAAGAAAGTGAGTAGAAACTACAATTTCACTACTTGTAGGCAGCTAAGAAACCCCAAACCTTACATTATTTCCCTAATCAGCAGAATCTTCAAACATAGTTTTCTAACATATAAGCATCCCCACAACCCCCCTCATCCTTATGCCCTACAAAAGAGAAAGAACAATGGAAGAAATCAACCCACAGCATTAATAAAGGCAAGGACTACAAAAAATACCAAGAAGAGATAAACGAATCATGTTCTAGATGTGGTTTAGAAATTCCCCCTACCTGACATTATCTTATTTGTGTCATGTCTTTAACATCTAAGGAACTACAAACACAAAAAAGCCTGCCTTGTCTGATAACAAAAGTCTCTCTTTTATACATACAGTTGATATGAAGTCTGAAAAATACAGATCAGAGGAGGCTGTTTCATTAAAAGTTAAGAATCAAGAAAGATTTATTAAGTTACTGGGGGGGAGGAACACTACATAAGCATAATTTAAAATTGTTTACTGAAGCTGACAGAAGCAAACTTGTTACGCACATTCATGTATTAAGAAGTAATTATTTTGTGGCCTCATGGTGTGGGGTAAATTACTTTACATGATTACGTGGAAAATAGAAAGGATAAATATAATTAATTATCACTTTATCCTTTAAGAAAAATAAACTAATGTCAAAGAATTAACTTTACTTTAGAGAGGGAAATTGAAAATATCTTAGTGAGTAATTGAGAGCTTGAGATAAATCTAGTTTTATAATACCTCACATCCAGTTTGCTAAAATCAAATACCACCTGATTGAAAACGGAATTCCTATCCATTATCCTTGGTTTTAATTTTCTGATTATAAGGAAAAAGAATAATACTGATGGTTTCATATCCACTACGAGCATGAAGGTCTGCATTTAGTCTTAGAATTGTTTTAGCTTTCACAGAGCAAGTAAAGCTGTTCCATTGAATGCATAATGCATCTACCTCTATGAAAGCACTCTAGGTTCTCTCCTGTATGCTGTGTGAAGAAAGATCTTGCTTTGCATTAGTGAGAACACTTAGATGACATCACTCCTAAATGTATCCATAAAAGAAATAATTCAGTTACTTAATGTCCCCTTGACATTTATTTTTCTTTAATTGATTGAAAGCCTGAAATCTTACACAGATCCTAAGCAGCAAAAAACATCCTTCTCTTTCTTTGGTTTTGGTTTGGTTTTAACACCTTTTTTTCTCCACATTTTAACTTGGTCTGTATTTATTAAATACCTTGATGTTACCTTTTCCAAGATTTGCACAGCATTTTCATTAAGTGTATGGACATCTAACTGACTTCTACACATTTGACTTTTCTAGGATAGACACTCATGCACAAATGTCAAAAAGTGCATGTTATTAGTTTTTTACTAACATATCATGGCATCTTTTGTATAGTCATATAGCTATTTTGTATCCATTTTCAAGAGCCTAAAGGCTTAAACTATACTATATTTAGCTTTGGTACATGTCATCACTCTGTCATCTGTATAATAATGTCCTTAGTAATACTGGCACACGTAATATCTGGCAACTGAAAAAGTCCTATGGGTTAGCATTTATAAATTATGAACAGGAGGGAAACTGTACTTTTGACATCTTTCATTTCATTTTTTATTCTCTTCTTCCCTTGTTACTTTTTTAAACATGAAATTGTTTATGGTCTCAAACTATCAAAAATGTTCTCTTCTACTGTATTGACTACTTTGCCAATACAGAATCCACATTTCCAAAAATCCTCTCTTGCACATTTTACGCCTCGAAGTCTGGAACATCTTTAGAAGATGGTTTTAAAAAAATGCACACTCAGCACATTCCAAATATTTTGAATTTTTTTTAATAGTTTGTAACGTTACCCCCAGACAGACATTAAAAACAAAAAAAGCCTTATTGCTTCAGAGAAAAAAAAAAAAAGAAAATCTTCTTCTACATCAAAAAGTTATATACTTGCATTAAGAATATATCCAACTGTGATATAAAAGTAACTGAATCTGTATCTGAACAAAAAAATCTCATCTTCCTATATCCTTGAATCATTTAAGTTTCATAAGAAAATTGTAACTGTAGGTCTTGGATAGAAACCTAAATATTATGCTGTCCTGTAACCCTTAGGTAGTCTTAAATCAAAGTATTGGATTTACTTAATCAATATGTGAAGTATTTGGAATTCAAATTCAAATTCTAATTCTGTTTTTGAAGTTCTTTTATGCTTTTTTTTATTATGCTTTTCTTTCAACTACACACTAACACAAAAACATAGCAGGAGTAAGTTGTTTCTGAGAGAATAAGCAGGAATATTGTCCCTAATCATCACCATCATCATCGAGTACAAACTTTATTATGGGTGATAATGCATCAAAAAGAAATACATGATGAATGTATTTCCAAGACTAGCAATTAAGAAAGAAAAGGTCTCATAATTTGATCTCTTACACTTATCAAATACCTGAGTAGAGGGACTTCTTTCTTCTTTCAGACCAACCATGAGAACTGATACATTTCAAGAAGATTTAGCTTTCAATTTATTTGAAAAGTTGAGCTAGGAGTGCAGGGCCACCTGAATTTTTCTCCTGTGCATAGGGGTCTTTTGTTATTTTTTGTTTGTTTAAATTGCATTCATTGATGTTCTTGTTTTTTCATTGTATCCACAGGGACCTCATTTCAGTACACCAAGAAAACACAACCAGGGAAAAGATGCTATGTCATGAAAACTATTTGTTGTATCAGACTATTAAAATCATAATCTCTACAGAATAAACTTTTGTCAATATAGCCACCTTGTGCAAATAGCACTTTCTGCTTTTAACATGACTAACATAGCTATGCCTACAAACACCTGCTGTGATTGCACATGTCATCATAATACCAGATACATATAATGATACTAATCAACTTCTTGGAGATTTCATATGTTCTTCAACAAGATAAGCAGAAAAGGTAGATGTTTCTGCAGGAAGGGTCTAGGGAGAAAATACTTCTGAGGCTTGCATTACTCCCTGGAGAAAAGCTTCTTCCAGATAAATTTCATAATAATTTCTTTGATCCCTACAAATGACTAGCAATAAAACCCAGGCACTTGCACAAGAATTCGTCTATTGTCACATCTTTTTAGTATACCTGTGAAGTTGCTTGTCCTCCTTGCAGAGGATATCATATTTTTGTGTTCAAATGCTTTAAATCAATAGAAGACTGAAATAAAATTTGGTGGAGGGATCAGAAAACTTTGGGTTTACTTTTATCTAGAAATACAAAATACATTTGATTTATCATTATGACAGAGTCACAAAAAAGTTCAAAGCCAAACATTTTAACATATTTAACTGATTCACACAGATGTCTTACACGACATAAACCAGTTTTTGGACTCGCATGCCATTTCTAATTGTCTATGTTTTTAAAATTTCTAGAATATATTTCAGCGTATTAGTAAGTCAGATTCTCTGTAACTTAAAAATTCTCTTTTATTGCTCTTGTCTTGCTAGTTCGGGGCAAAAACCAATCACTTAAATGTCTAAATAAGGTCTATTTTGCATTACTTACTGATGATGTTATATTCCTGGGCAAATGTTTACATATCAAAACATTAAAATTAATTAAAGAATATGCTGACAGGTAGTGATACACACAAAATAGTTGGAAACATTTCCTGAAGAGCTTGATTTTATGTGCCCACCCTGTAAGATCTAAAGTTTAATGAATGTGGGGGCAATCTACATCTAATCTGACAATACCGCAGTTATCTCACAGATTACATATTCCCATTATTTATATGCAAACAGGATGACAGAGACCAAAGAATTCCTCATATTAAGCAAGGCTGCAGCCTGAATCAGTTATATTCGACAGTAAAGAAGCTGTATCAACCTATAGGTCAAGTTCATAAGCTCAATCAGTCATAGAAGAACTTTTTTTTCTTAAACCAGTTCTTCCTTTGAAAGGCCATTGAAAACTTGCAGAATAGGAGTTAACTTGATCAGTCTCTGTAATGAGAGGGGTACTATGTTACCTTGTACAATGTGTGTACAGAATTAGGTAACTACGAATGTTATCTAAAGAGCATACAAAGTTGAGAAAGAACTTGCCAAAGCAAGCCAGAAGCAAATGCCAGTGAGACAACTTGGAGTTTAACACAAAATTCAAGTTCAATGCAGAGTGTTCACATATGACTGATCTCATGGGAGCTGTTCTTTCTTGGCCACCTTAGGTGAACAGTGGGTAGGGAAGGCAAGAGAAGGAGAATCTCTCTTAGTAGCCCAGCAGTCACAGGAATAAGAGTGCTTTACTTTGATGTCTCTGTCCTTCCATCTTTTATAATGACAAACTATTTACTAGGTTTGTAGAGCAGAAGGGTGTTAACTTTTTTACTCAAATGTCTAGGGCACTCACCTTCATTGTGGAAGATTCAGTTTCCAGTCCCTGTTTCCCTGAATATTTACTGTTCTTTATAAATGTGGGTCTAAGAACAATGGAATATGGTAAGCATGTTGGGTCAGGGTCAGGGCAACCTCACTTCTAATGCAGAAAGCACTGTGAAATAGCAGTTATCTTGATGACTTTAGCCCAAATGAAAGTAATGGAAGACAAAAATCACAAGGAATTAGAACAAGTACATATGCTCTCCATCAATAATCATAAGACTGGACTGAAAATTCAACTTAAATCAAACCAAAGTACACACGCACCAAACATTGTGAGATTCATTATAAAATCTGGAGAGTTGGAAAGCCTGGTTGCAGCACCTGTGAAAGGTTAGTTAGCACATACACTTACAGGTGTATTACAAAGTTATAGACACACTACGGACATAAAATATTCGCATATAAAACAGACAGAACATGCACTGTTGCAGGCAGACTACAGGTGGTAGGTATTGCAGCTATGATTACTGCTTATCAGGTAAATATTAAATTGATCCATTGCTAATTAAATGTTCTAATAAACCAAAATTCCTAACCATAAAGAAAAATAAGCTACCCCATTAAATGGCTATGAAACACATTGCTTACTGCCAAGTATCTGTGGTTTTCTGCAGCTGAGAGATAGGAAGAATTTATAGCTCAGTACTTCTAATGTAGCAAAATGTTAGCCACGTTAATTTGAGTTATCTTTGTACAATTAATGTAAGATTTTATGAAATATATGTATATACAGCCACTTGCCAATATTCTGTCTAGCAAATATTACAAAATATGTTTCAATGAACTTTAATTTAAAGTGTTATAGTTTCAGTTAAAAATAGAAAAATAACAAGAATTGTCTAATATAACTTGGTTTTGTGTACAAAGACATACAAAGAACAATGATTTCTCGAGACACCTTACTCATTTACCTTTCTGCAAAACTTTTCCTGGGAAAGACAGTGATTTGACCAAGCTAGTTTATGGGTAGCACAGAAAAACATGCATTAACACTACCATTGCTGTAGATAGCCTGCAGGTAAACTGAGGTCTTCCATTCCCAGTCTCATTTGATATCTTTAACTCTCAACGCCGAGGGTAGGATTTTCCAGCGCTAAGTTCTAGCATTGAAATGATCAAAGCTGTAGTAGTGTTTAGTGTTGCAAATCTCAGTCTTGCCAACGTAGTACGCTTCTGTGGCAGTTCTATATCCAATAGTATACTAAATCAAGATTTTGATTATTTGCCTCAGAATTTGTACCTTTTTTTCCATAAAACAAGATGGCTTAGGCTGAGAAAATGCTGTATAGACAGTAAATTTAAAAACAAGTGAGAAATACTTTAGTCTGTTCTTGTCTTTTGTATCCTTAAGCCTTGATTCATCCAATACTGAATGCTAATGGAACATGAATATCAGAAAAGGGATGGAATATGACAGTGCATATGGAAAATGTTAGGTTTCCTTTTCTATTGGAACTTTGTTTCAACTTAATTCTGACTAGAGTGTTTTAAAGAGTTAGAGCTGAACAGTTAGAAAAGTGACAGTCTTTATATATTGAGTACCAGAAATAATCTGTTATATAGTTCAAACTATTTCAGTGTTTTTTATGCTTTTATTTTAATTGTTCAGTAGTGTGCACAGAATATGATTTATGTGTCGGAGTTTTTTTATCAAATGCTTCTACTAGCATTCTCAGTTTCATCTATAGGAAGCTCTTTTAAAACTTCTAACACCTTTAAAGTGATTTGGTATTACTTAAAGTCTTTTGGGAATTGCAACTTTATAGTATTATTCATATAAAAAAATTATTAAACAATTTTTGATTTTAAGGGCTTTCAATTTTGGGGCAGCCCACTTTTTGCTAATTTAGAAGCTCAGCTTGATTTTGCATGTTTTCTTAATTCTCAGAATCCCCACTAACTCAGTCAGTTTTTGGGAATGCCTAGGACTTCTAAAAATCATGCCAAGAAAATCTTAAGCTGATTAAAAAGAAAACAAAACAAAACACAGAAACAAAACCCAAAACAGTAATTGAAAAAATAAAAATTAGAGGCTACTTTTAAATCTCTGCGCTGCAATATACTGTTTTAAATGCTAAGTGTAAATTATGAAAACAAATTATTTGAATCCTGTATCTACCCTGTTCTTTGAAGAGTAATATATAATATACAATATTCCTTTGAAATTAACAAGTCTTCTTCAATGCAAAAATCTACTCAGTAGGGAGGTACACGTGCTCTAGGTGACATACAAGTTTCTGTCCTTCACATTTCTGAATGCCAAAACAGAAAGTATGTATCAAATTGTCTACAGAATTTTTAAAACATAGTAGATTTTGAGGCAATATCTGTATGTCAAAGAAACAATAACCAAAGTGCAGGATCTTTGCAGATAGTGAAAACACTATTTGGCAAACTGTTTAGCATTTTCTGATCAAGTTTGTCTAAGAGAAGCCTGAGGGGTGACCTCATTGCAGTCTACAGCTACCTCAAGGGAGGCAGTGGAAGGAGAGGTGCTGATCTCTCTCTGGTGAGCAGCGATAGGACACAAGGAAAAGGGATGAAGCTGCATCAGGGGGAGTTCAGACTGGACGTTAGAAAAAGCTTCTTCACTGAGAGGGTGGCCAGTCACCGGAACAGGCTCCCCAGGGAAGTGGCCACAGCACTAAACCTATCAGAGCTCAAGGAGCATCTGGATAACGCTCTTAGTCATATGGTTTAGTTTTACGTAGTCCTGCAAGGAGCAGGGAGTTGGACTTGATGATCCCTATGAGGCCCTTCCAACTTGAGGTATTCTATGACCTCTTTGGCACACTTTTACATTTGTTTTTATTACGTGTCTCAAAGAGTTCATAGAACAGCTCTATGAAAAAATAAAGGGATCTGTTTCCCTAGGAAGTAAAAACTTTATGCATCTCTGTTATTCCTTTTCTGTTTTATGAATAATCTTTATTATTAAACATATAAATTTTTATGTATTTACAACTTTAGCATGACCACTTAAACCTACACTATTGTATAACATACAATTATGTTTGTGAGGGGAAAAAAAAATTACAAATTACAGTGTGCCAGAGTATATTTACATAGTGTATTGGTTTCCTTTACTTTTATGGTCTTAACAATATTCTGAATATGTCACAGCTCTCAGAAACTTCTTCAACATGAAAAACAGCTGTGATCACATTCAAATCGTGAAAAGAAGGAACAGTTTCATTACATTAACAGTATAGCATAACTCTGTAATGCTATCTATCTACAGACAAATGCAAATCTACTGTTAGGACTCTATTAGAAGCATTTATAACTTATTTCATAAATGAAGTCACAGTAATCAGTTTCAGGATCTTATTCTGGCTATAGCATATCTAGTAACACTTTTGAATATGAAATTACATATTTCAAAATGTCCATTTTGTTACAGTTCCACATGGAATGCATACTGATTACAGCTACTTTATAAATACAGGTGGCTTAATAAAATCAAAAGAATCATGGTAAACAACTGCAGGTTGTGAATTTTGTGAAAGTTCAATAAAAATAAATAAATAAAATTATAAACATACAGCCTAAAAATTACCAACCTACTAGTTTTTGTGTACGATGAATGAGAAAAACATTTTCTAGACATGTGGAAGATTTCACTAGCTCTTAAAACTGTTTAGACTAAGACTCTTAAGTTTAGAAATAAAACTAGGTATATTTTTAGTGGTATTTATGGTGGTAGTCCTCCCTGAAACTGGTTATTTGAGATCTCAGTCCTGCCTTCCACTATATTCATTGTTGCACATCTTGGAAAGAAAAAAAGACATTAAGTATTACTAATTATGCAACCCAGATTAAAAATGAAACCAAAAGAACTGTACAGGTAAAACTTTTTCAGTATTATTTTATATGAAGACTGTACAAAAATAAAAGCTCTTTCTTCCTAAAACCTCAGCTCTTTTTTCACATCACTAGCATTTTTTTCTGAAAGTAAACCAGTCTTGTACTATTTTTAAATGCCTAGGACATACAATTTTCTGATTTTTACCTAATGATTTTTATCTGAATTCTATGGAAATGTTCATTGAAAAAAAAAAATAAAGGGGTTAAAAAAAAAATTAAAAAAATCAACCAGCAGTATTTTTAATAGAGTTTTGTCTGGTGTAACTTTTGGACTAAGATTAATTTCCTACTTTATTCTAGAAATAATATAAAAGGACATTGTTAGCATTTTCCAGAAAGATTTGTAAGGAGTTACTGTGAAAGCTAATTGGTAACGCTTGGGAAAAGGGAAGAATATTGGTTTGCTCAAGAGAGACTATGTTGTGAAATACTGAAATGTGTTAACAGTATTGAGTCCTCACATACACAAACCTTTACTCATCTTTTATTATCCCTTGCCAGAAACTGCAAAGCTATGTTAAAAAGTACTATGGTTCTCCAATCAGATTATGCCCATAAGCTTACATTCATGAATATGAGTTCAGCATTTTGAAAATACAAAGGTTGCTAAAGTTATGATTCTTTTCTTATTTATCTAAAATTATGTATTATTTAAACTCGAGTCTCCAAGATCAAAAGTGCTACTTTAATATGTACTTTATATATACTTTATATAACATACACTATATTATACTTAATATAAACTTCATATGGCACCTGCACAAAACTAATAAAAAAGTTGCTTATTTCATTTCTGAAAAACAATCAACTTACATTTTTACTATAAAAGGATAATCACTCCAATATTGGTTCAGAAGATTCAGACCATTAAACAACACATATACAAGAGGCTGAAGAAAAATGGTGCACATGTTCTGAAAAATCCACTTACAGGATTACAGGTATTTTGTCCTATCACAATGCTATATAATGAGGACCAATCTTTTAAAGCCCAAGCAACATGAACAATATAAGACTATATGTATTTATATTATTTTATTTATCTTTGTATCTGATGTTTATCCAGCAGAGAAAATATGTTTTTCTTGGATTCTCTGGATCTGGGCATATTCTGAAATACAAGAAAACTTTGAATATTTCATGGTACAGAAAAGGATCAAATGCTCAGATTAGTGTAGTTTATTCATTGTCATATTATTCACTAGCAACTGGTAGTGAAGTATATTACAGTACTTCCTATAAAAATAAGAGTGTCATACGATCTCTGAGCAGAATGAACAGGAACAGGATTGTTTGGATAACACTGACTGGAAAAATATTTTTGTCTTACAATATTTCCAGGAGAGTTCATGACAGTTTCATGACAACCTTATGTGATGGAAATAGCATACCATACACCATATTATCATGTAATTCATATCAAGGGACTTCACTGCAAAGCCATATGGTGCTGTCTCATCACTTAGTTGCTGAAATGCTGAATCTTTATTTACTGCTTTTCATATGCAAATTGTGTAAAGGTTTCAAAGAGTGATAGAAGACTTGTGGCTTGACTTACAAAGGCGAGCCTCCGCTACTATCAGATCTCTAGCCTGAATTCAGAACAAAACCACTTTCTTTGCAATTTCATCAATACATTTTCCAGTATTGAAACTTGTAACACTGATGACTTTAATACAATCATCTATGTATTTTCTCATGTAGCAGAGATTAAAAATGGCCAGTCTACTATTTTGTTCTCATCTGGTCTTGCTAGACTTTTCACAAAATAGTAATATTTTCAGTCTGCTGGTTCACAGTGACTCACAGCATTGCCTGCCTTTCAGTGCTTATTTTCTTACTGAAGCCAAGCTTAAACTGAAATAGGTCATCTAACAATTTCTGTACTACTACGCCCAAATCATATTGACACTTGCTCATAAAAATATCCTTATGTTTATGTGTAGTTTTATTTAAAGGAATGCACCTGCTACTGTAAGAGTTTGTAGCACTAATCCACCAAAACAAACACAATGTAAAATACAGTGTGCATATCTAAGTTCCAGGCCCTGTTTACTGCCTGTCTTAATACAGTGACTAGAAGACCAAGACCAAGACACTGGTTTACTATATATTGGCTATCCCTTTCCAATTTCACACTACTATGATTTTGTTGCTGTTATGATCTGGTCAGAAGTAGGCATATCATATCTTATAGTTAAATAAAATGGTGACTCACTACTCTTAATCTTATAAAAGCATCTAAAATTTTATCCTTTCTTCTTTCATGTATTCCACTCATCTTTCTTTAGTAAATTTGTTTAAAAAGAAAAAAAATAGTCTCATCATTAAATTACCACTGATAATTCATTAAGCCAGTCTCTGTACAGCCAAGTGAAATTTGTTGCTTAGATGGATTTTGAACACACTTACTGTTCATAAGTACATTTTTACTTCTTTTACCCACTGCCACAATGTACTCAAAGGATGGGCAGATGCAGAGTCAACTCCTGCTATGTGACTGACAGCTGTTCTCTTTTCTAATGAAGAACTACAGATTGCAGATAACAGAATATACAAAATATCTTGATCTAAATGAAAAGCAAAACAGATCAAGGAAGACTAAATGAGACGTTAGTATGCGATACTCCATTATTGCCTGACTCTTCCCTTTCAGGAAGGGGAATGACTAGAATCCTAGTCACTTTTTCATTCAAATTGAGTATACGCATTGACCACTCAAAAGCAAAATATAGGTATTTCTTAACATTTCAGTGTGCTTTTGTTTACATCACTGTGTTCAACTGTGATTAGTCTTACTGTCAAATACACACAGTATTAAAAACTAAGAAAGTAAAGTAAATTGGATATCTCTGGTGGTCACCCCAAGTAATCGGTTGATGGTTAATGAGGTTAATCTATTGACACTCAGGTATTTGTTGTTTGTCACAGTTGTAGGGAGTTATGATTGTCAAAATTTACAATAAGCTGTTACCTCTAAATAAGGAAGAGACATTAGAGCATAAAACGGGTTTTGGTTAAATTTTGTTTGTGTTTTAGCTACACTTTAAAGTAATATTTTTATTGTCAAAATAAAAACAATAGGCAGCAGACACACATATAGTACCCTTGACAATGCAGTCAAAATACAAATTCTAAATATTTTTGACTTGATGCACTAATCTATGTTCAAGAATCTGTCTTTACCAAAACAACTGGATGCAGTTCTTGTCTTAACATTTGAAAAAAATCTCAAAACCAGTCTTTCCATCCATGTTGCATTTTCTTTCTGAAATACACAGTGGTCAAAATTTTACATTGTACAAAATATTATTAGTCAAAATATTTTAAATGAAATGCCATTTGATGGGATTAGATCAATTTCTTTATTTATTTTAAATCAGCTAGATAGTAATAATCCCTTGCCTGCCTTATAGGGAAACATGAGAAGAAAAATCATAGGGATTAGGAAACAATTATTCACATGGAGAGAAAATTGCAAAATAATATTTGGCATGAAAATGTAAAAGAAAGGAAAAAAACTCAGAAAGGAAAATTATTTAGGAATAAAAATATTGGAAAACACGTAATAACAGAAGAAATTTGGTAACAAATGCACAGTAAATTAGGTTTGGATTTGCCATGAATCAAAAGACCAGTGTGATTTGCTGCTGAATATATAAAGTCATCACTTTATAAAAAACCCAGGATCACTTAATTCTATATATGACTGATAAATCAGTACACACAAAACTTGCATTTATTTACATCCACTAAAATGACTGGACCAAGAACAGTGAAATGTCACTTCATATATTGCTGTATGTTTTATAGACATGGTTTAAAAATACTGAATTTGTATAAGCAAATTAGCCAGTCACCGAGGTCAGCTGATATTCATATGATGCTAACATCATAGAGACTTTTATTGACTAAATACTTA
Source organism: Cariama cristata (assembly GCF_000690535.1). Lineage (NCBI taxonomy): Eukaryota > Metazoa > Chordata > Aves > Cariamiformes > Cariamidae > Cariama > Cariama cristata. The sequence goes on from NW_009615447.1 coordinate 74,968, forward strand.
ATCAAAATCCAGAAAAAAAAAAAAAATCCAGAAAAAAAGATCATCAAATTGTGGGCCAAACCAGAAGCAAAATAAGTACAGTCAAAATTTTTAAGTACTGCCATGTAATCACAGAATCATAGAATCGTTATGGTTGGAAGAGACCTCAAAGATCATCAAGTCCAACCATATACCTGATGCCACCATGCCCGCTAAACTCATTAAACCATGTCTTCAAGCACCACATCTAAATGTTTTTTGAACACCTCCAGGGATGGTGACTCCACCACCTCCCTGGGGAGCCCATTCCAATGTTTAACGACTCTAACAGTGTAGAAGTTCTTTCTAATGTCCAGTCTGAACCTTCCCTGACGTAATAGAGTGAATCATAACTGATGAGGACTCTACAATGACACAGTACACATTTGGGGAATTTTACTTCCACGTATGCTGGTCCTATGAACTAAATACCTACCAGCAGTTGGGCATGTAATGTTTTTTCCTGGAAGGTATCTTTTTGCCTAGCTTCACTGAAAAGGAATTAAATCCTCACACTGCAACACTGCTCTGCCATGGGAAGCAAAGCTCTTTAAGTCATGACAGTCAGTGGTTTAAAAGTATGCTTTTTCACAAGGTAAAATCCTTACATAGTTATAGCCAAAGTCCAGAATCATGAGAGCAAAAATGTAAACTGATGTGGCCTTTTGAGGAATTTTGCTTTTTAGCCTGACAGTTTTAAGATGCACCTCCAGGCACACTCCAAACTACGTTGGTTTTGATAGGGCTAGGTATGTGTGATCTAGGTGTCAAGCTGAGCTTAATTAGTTTCTGGAAATCAGGTGTTGTTCTGCCTAGAAGGAGAAGGGAGGCCTTCTCAAAGCATTCACTCCAATATGGGTGAGAAAGACCCAGTTCTTAGACCATGTTAGACACCATATGTTCTCTTTCCCCAACAGTGACATGCAAACACTATGTGTAGCCTACATCTAGGTCCTTTGCCTCTTGCTGAAGTTTGGATATTGTTTGTAGGAGGTCAAGTCTATTTGGGGAAGAGAAACAGCAAACACAGAACACATGGTTCTATATAAGTGTTTCGAACATCTGACTATACCATAGAGGCAGGAGTGGAAGCAAAAGAGGATATAGTTCCACATTATCTTAGTATTTTATCCAAAAACTGTAGGTTACACAAACAAAAAAAGCCATGGGAACAGGGATCATAATCTGAGATGTTCCCCTCCCACATGCATGTACAGAGCTGCTCATAAATATTATTAGTTTTTTGTTTCGTAATAACTTCAGCATGAAGAAAGGACTTGGCAAACTCAGTGAGCTGGATTTGGATGTCATTTATCTGAAGGCTAATCCAAGCCCATCCCCCACTCCAAAACAATTTATGCTAGTCAATGAAATAAGTTTAATAACTAACATAATCAGATCACATTCAATGACCTTGTTTTTTCTTTATACAAGTAATATCTTGAGGACTAGTACTTTCAATGCATTTTATCAGGGAAGAGTCTTTTAACATATTAATGAATCAGAGGATAAATGGTGTCACCAACTCAGATAAAGATTTTTCATTTGTGTTTGTCACACACAGCATAAATTCTGAATGTATACCTCAAAGTGTTGCAGAGACATTAGGAGGTACTGAGGAATCTTGGCTGGTTTATCCAATCTTAAGTACACAGTTTTAAAATAATTAATCTGTGAACCATTCCAGATTTTTTTTAATCCACCTCACACCCCCAAAGGATGAGAACAAAACATCTGAATTTTAACAGAGGATTAGTAAATTACTCTGTTTTCTCTATCTAGTTAACCACACTGGGTGGTCTGCTCCCAAAGTCTGTCTGCTAGCTATCCAGCTGGCAAGCACAAACTACTGTCGGTTGAAACTACAGCACAGCTGTAGGAATGCCATGAAGGATTCTTTTCCTGCACATATCACATCCCAGTTGCTCAGCCAACAGTGAGCTAGGAAGGAAGCTTCACTAGACAAACGAAATACATAACAATGTTTCACATACTCATGTCCATTTACTGACATCAATTTTTTTTTCCAAAATAAAGAAAATGCCATTGAAATAAAACAACAAATACAACAGCCATAAAGCTTTTTTGATGATTATACTTGTACTTTAGCTGTGGTTTAAAGGAACTTGCAATAGCGCCCGCAAGTAAAAAGCCAAATTCCTTCACATTTTGCTTTCACAGAAGTCTAAGGGGTTGCACTGAAGATTAACAAGGACTATTGTTTGTATACTCAGCTAGTTTCATCCTTTGGGTATTCAAGTGTGCTCTGCTCCCCGCAAAAGAAAAAATTTGTCACAGAGAAATTGGAAGTCATGTACACTTGCCACTTTTCTGGTGTCCAGAAAACACCAATCAAAGCTGCAAAAGTAAGTGATGCTCATCTAGAAATGCCAAGACACCGGGGGAATTTACTTATGTAGATTCCTTGGGAACAGATGCATGAAAAAGAGTAAGTAAACGAGATACATAATTTTCTTTAAAATTTTTCCTTTTTTCTGTCACTGGGAATGAACCAAAGGCAGTCTTTCTGCTAAGATAAATAGTGTGAAAACATTGACCATAAAGTTACAGGCAAAAAATTTTTTCTTAGATAACTCACATGGCATATTGTAGTCCTATGGGCTAATCTTCCTTGTGTAACTGATTGCTGGGATTTCCACCCATTTGCTCCACTTTTGTTTCGAGGATGAAAGTTTGGTAGACAATAGCAGGCAGCACAAGTAAATAAGAAGCATGAAATCTGTTAATTATGACCACCAAAGGAATGCTGCTCTTCTGACAGATACAGCAGATGGCCAGATAACACAGTGCAATTAATAAAGAGAAGCTCATAGGGACCAAGGTTTTGCTGGGTGCTAGAACACCAATGGTTAGCAGGTGAATACTAGCTTGAGTTGTTTGCGGGTTTTCATGTTGGCCTTTCTGATTGGCAATTTTTTTTTTTTTTAACGCCAAGGATAAAATTATAGATTTCCGTCTTCTCTCCCCATCTCCAATATTAGGTATCTAACTCAATGCTTAGCCATCTGAAGTGGTAGTCTGTTATCTCCAGGTACTTACTCTCTGCTTTGTTTGAAGTCAGTTAGTTATACTTCAGAGTTTAGCACTAAGTTAATACTTTGGCATTTTAGACCTTTATTTTTCATTTTAAAGTGAATTTGACTTAAATATTTCAGAGTGTATGCTGATTATTTGTTTAGCCAATATCTGCTACTTAGAAGTTTAAGCTCAGTTCCAGTTCTATGACTCTACCTTATTTAGAGAATAATACGGAAGTGTAATCTTCAAACAGACAGTCCTTTCATTTAATGCAGAACTATATCAATTGAGATCAAACATGTAAGTGTTCTCTTTATATTAGGAACACCTCAGTTACCAAAAATATACTCAGGTCAGCTGGTACTTTCATTAACAACATATTAAAAAAAAAAAAAAAAAGCTAAAAGATATTCATTTAACTGAAAAAAGCCATATTGCTAAGCCTGATGAGAAGCTGAACATCTATCATGTCTACAAGAAATTCAATGTTGAATTCGGAAATTACATTTTATATGTTACTAATAGAACAATTTATTTTTATATAAAAACAATAAATTGTTGTAAGAAATGAAAATTAAAAGGACAGACACAAAATAAAATCTAAAGAAGAATGGCGTAAGAAGTATTATGATCTCTTCAGGTTTATGCCACATGTGGAATGACATCAACCAAAGATGACTGCTTTCCTTATCCCTTTCATTTTTTTTCTCTTCTCAGATGCAACTTTTGTTCTTTCATTCTTATCCCAAATATGACATTTAAATATTTCTCTTTTTTTGAGAAAATTCTGTATACAAGAATGTTTCCTTTGCACCTGGCCGTATCTGCAAATACAAACATGGCTTACTCTGTAGTCTGCAAGTTCACATAAGAAAATTAGGAATCTATTTTGCAGCCAAACCGTGGTGTAGGGCAGAATTTACAGCTGTTTATGATGCAAAGTTGGAAATCCTTTCATAAGCGATGTAAAGAAAATAAGTATTTTTGCTGTGTACACAAATTATAATATTAATAGATTAAAGGAAATATATTAAAGGGAAAACTTACATTGATGCTCTATATGAAAGTAAAAGCTGATCTATTAACATTTCTCTTCTTTCAGAGAAGTGTAACGTCATTAAGATTTTCATCCCAGTCACAGAATTTTGTGCTAACCATGAAGTTAGAAGCTAAGCTGAAGAAACTGTAAAGGATTGCACACTGGGTGCTCTTGTTTTGCAATAAGAACACAAACTCACAGATTTAAAGACAAAACGCAAGTCTGAGAAAGCAGAAATCTGTGTCCTAGCTCCAGACTCTCAGCTGGACAGGCAGAACCAGTTCTCTGGAAATTCTGTATACTTCATCTAAACATTATTGAGCTCATATTACTGATCCAGTCCTGGGAACAGAAACTACAATTCAGGATTCCTGCTTGTGATCACAGCAGTCAAAGATGGAGAATCTTGTACCCCAGCCCAGCAGTTCTTTATCCATTTTACATAAGACAGTCACTGGATAATGCTTGGTGGTTAAGGCACTCCCAGGGGTTGTGGGAATATGAATTTCAAGGCTCTGCTAAAAGCAAAAAGACTTGAATCCCAGCTTGCCTATATAGCCAAATTCTTTCATCACTGATTGAAAATGGTTTTCAAGAGGAACCCATACAGATACCTTAGAAGATCTTAGAGCAAGCTAAAGGAATCAGGAGAAAAAACGGGAAGGAAAATACCTATTCTGAGAATCCTTGTTCATAGTTTTGGGATTCTGTCTAACAGCAGAGCTTAAAGGTGTAGGAAGGTAGCAGCAATTTAATGCCTTTGCATATATCCAGCAATAAGAGTGTAAATTGTTGAAAGATTAGAGCCAGAGGAGTTGTTTTGAAGCTACAAGTGACACTTAAGTGATAAATGAGTACTTAAAGAAAGGAGATAAACAACTAAATATCTTTGAAAAATCTTAGCAGTAGTTGGTAGATATAACTATTTATCATAAAATGATTCTAAAAATGCTTACTGGGTTAACAGAGCAGACTTCAAGCAAAAGACATTCCTTGCTCTACACTTATGAGGTCTCTATCTCCTCTAATTTCCAAGAATACTTTTCACCTGTAAGAAAAAAATCTTGGCAGTTAATCTTCTTTTTCAATTTAATTATAAGAACTTCTTGTGCATCTGCCACACCTAATTTCAAGTCTCTTAACTGTCAACTCTTCAAAAGATGAAACAGGAAGTGGCTGAATTTTTATAATCACACTAATTTACATTACAAAAAAAGTGAAACAGTGATTTTAACAGGATCAGGCTTGGGTCAACATTGTAAGGTCATGAAAGGCCTATCTTCTCATGCATAAGAGCTGAAAAAGTTCATCCAAAAAACATTTCAACGTGACTTCTGATACCTCTTTAGTTTGGAAACTGAGGACATGCTACAGTTTAACTAAAAAAGAAGTTACTTGTCTTCTCTTTTTTTTCTGTAAAGAGAAGTGTTAGACCAAAGGCTGCCTATCTCATGGTAGCTAGTTATCAATCTGTAGAAACCACCATGAAATGTTTTTTCTAGAACCATTTAATAGTAAAATTTAATTTAATGGCCTCAATAGGAAAACTAGAATAACACACAAAGATTAAGAAATTTGGATTTTGTCTAATCATCTATTACATCAGATGGTCACTACTACACTCACACTGATATATCTCCTTCACATGAGAACATGAAGAGTTATTAATAATAATCAAAATTTAAAAAAAATAAAACAAACCACAAACCAAACAAAAAAAAAAGGAGAAAAAAAAAATCACAAAAAACCCCATACTACAATGGATGCTGATATAATGAGGACATTTCAGGCAGCGTCCTTCTGACCTTACTGGTAAAACACCATGAACTATATTGAAAGAGGAACAGGTCTGGCTAAACAAATAACCTGACTACAATTTGCTGCAATCCATTAGCTGGTATCAATGCAGTAAAGGCTGTGAAAATTGAAACATGGTTCATTAACTGTGGGGGGGGGGGGGGGGGGGAGGGAAAGCTCGCAAGGTGGGTTGATAAGCAACTCTGGTATCTATGTTCTCTCTAATGACCAAGAATAATCTGCACTGCAGCAACCTGATGACATGTTTCAGTGCATAGCCTATTGACCACCTGCTGCTTAATATGCTACAGATGATACTTTAACAATTCATAAGAAGCTAGGAATAGACAAGAAAGAAAAGCCTCTCATCTGAGCTTCAATCTGCATTACCAAAAAATTAGCAAGTTATTTGACTGAAGAAGTTAAGGGTGCTTTAGTCCTTAATAAAACTCATTTTTTCCCCCTCTGAACTTCAGAATTAAACTTTCACTTTCAAATAATAGACAACTAAGTGAATTACAGTGTTTCTACTAAAAACATAAGTTAATTTGGTGGAAGAGACCTTAAGACAAGGTTACTGAGGAGTGCAACACTCTTTACTGAAATGCACAGTGGGACACCAAGATTCAATTGCTATATATTGAAACAGAAGTTCTGACTGGATGTATGGAAAAAGAACATAACCGTGAAGATATCAAACATTGACACTGGAGCAAGTTGCCCAGAGATGTTCTGGAATCTACCCACAGAGATTTTCAAGACCCAGCTGAACACAGCCCTGATCAGGGCTCAGTCTGAATTTGGGGTTGGCTCCACTTCGGGTATGAAGATGGATTTGCCAAAAAAAAAAAAAAAAAAAAAAAAAAAAAAAAAAAAAAACCCCAAAAAAAAAAACAAAAAAAAAAAAAAAAAAAAAAAAAAAAAAAAAAAAAAAAAAAAACCCAAAAAAAAAAAAAAAAAAAAAAAAAAAAAAAAAAAAAAAAAAAAAAAAAAAAACAAAACAAACAAAAAAACCCACAAAAAACAACAACAAAAAAAAAACAAAAAACAAAACAAAAAAAACAAAACAAAAAAAAAAAAAACCAAAAAAAATATCAGTGTGAACTGATTCTATGGACAAGGGAATGACAACCAAAGACTTCTGAAATTTTCATATATTGTTTTATAAGAGTATAATCTACATGTATAGATGTATAATTTGGATTTTTAAAAGAAACAAGGAACAATAAAGTCAATATGAGTTATCTAGCACCTATTGAAGGGATTAAATAATTTTTTGGTCCTCTATAGCCAACAAAGTGAAGCAGGTTCCTCCAGAGACTAATTCACAGATGAGAAGTTTTATACAATTATATGCTTTTAAGCAACTAAGCTCAATCTCTGTGTTGTTATGGAATATCAAGAACCACTTATCTATACTCCAGTTTTAAACCAAGACCATTCAGATGACAAACAGTAAATCAGAAACGGGCAAGATGACTTTTACATTGCTGATGAGCAATGGTAAAGTAAGCACTCAGTTTTATATATAAAATCGTCATGAAATCATAGAACGGTTTGGTTGGAAGGGACCTTAAAGACACCTAGTTCCAACCCTGCTGCCATGGGCAGGGACACCTTGCACCAGACCAGGTTGCTCAAAGCCCCATCCAACCTGTCCTTGAACACTTCCAGGGATGGGGCATCCACAGCTTCTCTGGAAAGCCTCTTCCAGTGCCTCATCACCCTCACAGTGAAGAATTTCTTCCTAATATCTAATCTAAATCTTCCCTCTTCCAGTTTAAAGCCATTGCCCCTTGTCCTATTGCTAAATGTCCTTGTAAAACATCCCTCCCCAGCTTTCTTGTAGGCCCCTTTCAGGTACTGGAAGGCTGCTTAATAAAAATGTAAAAGTCTACCAAAGCTGTGGAATTGCAATCTTACTGGACTGAATTTGTAGCACTAGCAAGCTTTTTCATTCAATATCTCACTGTAGTTCTCGTCCTGATCCCAAACTCTGGGAGTGGAGATGTCTTTTTCCATGGGCAGCAAGTTAATGTTTGCCTGCAAATAATTATTGCATTCTTTTTTTTAGTTCTAGGAGCACTTAAAAAAATAGTTATATAATGTTTAAGGCAAACCCTGAGTTCTCAGCCACTTCTGATTCCAGGAACATGTTATATATATCATAAAAAACTTACATATTGCTAAGTTTATGGAAAATGTCTAAATGCAAGATGATGATGATGATTATAAATCAAAGCCTTACTATCATCCCTCCAACACCTATGAGTTTCCTAGAAGATACGTGTGTTTTTGATATACCTGCCACCAATGCGAGTTTTTTTATATATCACTTGCTAGTACGTTATGTTTGAAACTAAGTATTCTGCAAAATGGAAAACTTATCACTTTTCCAGAAAAAAAAAAAAAAAGCACAACAAAAATCCTTCACATGTGAATGATTATTTTCAAGACATTAAAATAAGCTATTTTTATCATTTAGCCTCAAGAAGTCAAAAGGATCTCATGAATGTTCTAAACATTGTCTTGCAAACCTGGCCATTTTCATACAATCTTTTTTGCCATCCTTTTTAAAACATACCTACACAATTCAGTGTACTTACTTGGCTAACAAGTGCTTTAAAATGATGTGACTCTTCCTCTCCTGAATTGGAAAGCTCTTTTTTTTTTGCTTCAGTTATTATTTTGAGGAATAAAACTGATGTTGTTACCTTTTTCTTTTCTTAATATAATAATTTCAAAATGCTTCTATAATATGATATCTGATTGCCATTTTTAGAAAGTTCTTGGTCAGACATCATAATAAATTATGTTTATTATAATAATGATGTTCAAGACTTGTTTTTCATGGTGCTGCATGATGGGAAGGAGAGAGGAAACAGGTTTAAGCTGAAATATGTTCCAACTGAAAAACCTTCTTCCTCATGAGGAAAGTCAGGTACTGGAACAGGCTGACCAGAGATGCAGTCCAGTCTCCACCCCTGGAGGTCTCCAAGACCAGACTTGTTCAAACTCTAAGCAAGTTGTTCCAACATCATAGCAGGAGATGGAGTAGGGGACCTCTTCAGGTCCCTTCCAACCTGATTTATCCTATATTTCATATATGACTAATACTGGTGTCTAAAAAGGTATAAGTACTACCCAAAGGTTTTTCTAGTCACCATAAAATCTATAAGCATGCCTGCCCTCACTTAGGCGATTTGGAAATTCTCTGTTGTATACTGCAGATGAGAGCACATTTTCCTGGTGTCTGGAGAACCTGTAAGATATCTCTCTTTTATAAGCAGCCTGTCTTCATGAAACTTACAGATGTATTGTTCATCGTCATTCGGACTTCTACCCTGCAATGAGATTTAGCTGAAATCATCAGCAGAGTCAAGTTATTACAGGAGAATTAACAGGCACATATATGAACACAAGGAGGTGCAGAGCAAGAAATCCTGTTTGATTTGCTTCCATAGACAGTCAAGTATAAATACTAAGAAGTGAATCTTTTTCTCCAGTTAAGATCAAGTTTAAAGCCGATAAACATAAAGGGAAATTCATGCTATTTTTTGTGTTCTATAGAAAAATACAGTATTAGAGTATTTTTTTTAGCAATTTATTGATGTTTATATTACATTTTCCTAGCATCCATCTTCACTGGACAATTCTGACCTCAGTTGTACTTTTCTGGAGAAGGTCTTCTCTGAACAATACATGCTATTCCAGTATGTTACACGCACCCAATAAAGGTTAACAGAAAAGACTATCTTGAAGTTCCTTTTCCTCTCTGGCCCTCAATTAATATGTCTCTAATATTGGGTACACAGGAAAGCATTTAAAATAGAACTTGAAAACTTCTCCCCAGATAAAGGCTTTTCTGCCCACTTTATCTTAGTTTTCTTCAGATTAACTTGCAAATCTCATTTTGAAGTTTTATGGCCACTACCAACTTGGTTTGTAAATCTTATACTTTTATTTAAAGTGAGAATTAACCTTGTCTAGCAGTGCAATCATTTTCCACACTTGGACTACACGCTGCAAATCAAAGACTCTGGAAAAAAAAAGAAAAAAAATCTCAAAAAAACCACTGGAGTCAGTTTGTTATGTTTAAAGAAGATAATTGAATATGAGGTAACTAATTATTTTTCAAAAAACACTTGAACCATCACTAAAATAACTAAAAGCTTCATAAAGTGAAAGGGTAGCCTACTCCAAATTGCTATAATAATAAGTTTCCCTAATAAAGATTTGCAAAAGTTGGTGTTAATACAGAAGGATTTCTTCCTGCCAACTTTGTAATAACTTGAGGAGATAATGTTAATAAAATTAATCTTAAAAATAAGTTTCAGTGAAATCTGTGGAATGGTCTAAAGGATTAGATAAAGAATTTTTAAGTTCTACACTGTAATTCCCTTTCTTGCTATGTTATGGAGCTTACATATAGAGTTTCACAAAGTCTGAGAACTTTGCGTACAACTGAAAAGTTGTTGCCAGTTGTTGCCTACTCTTATTACTAACTGCATAAACTCCAAAGTGGGAATGATGCTTTGATAGCATTTTGGAGAAATCTTTTCCTTATTTTAAGCAGTAAAACGGTTTTAATCGTTGCAGACAGAAAAATGCCTATCTCCATCCCAAAGTATAGGGTTCTTACATTGCTATATACATCTCTGTTAAAGCAGAGAAATATTATGGTATTGTTATATCTCTTATACGAAGTACAGTTTAAGACTTTTCATTATACATTGTGCAAAGAAATGGATAGTAAAATTTTACCATGTTTTGGAGCATTAAATACAGTTCAGGAAAGTAAAAGTAGAAAAAAATTTGAATATTGCTCTGACAATCATGTCAGACAAAATCATGTGAGTGGGAGAAATGAAAAGAATGTGTACCTTAAATCAATATATATTCATTTAACAGAAAAATTGTTCTTTAATATGCATTTGACAACAATATGTATCTGTAGATGTATATTCACAAATATGAGAAATATTTCACATAAAAGTTAAGAAATAATAAAATAGACTTGGTAGAGCAGTTTAAGAGTTTACTATATTGATGCTTTTAATGGTGACATCTTTATACTCCAAAAGATGTGTTTGTGGGTTGGTTGGGGTTGGTTGTTTTGGTTTTTATTTTGTTTTGGTTGGTTGGTTTTTGGTTTTTGATTTTTTTGGTTTTGTTTTGGAGGGAGGGTGTAACCTAAATAATTCTTTGAAATTATTTATGGAAACACTTCAGTTTGTAGGTTGTTTCTATGCTTGTAATGTTGCAAACAATGAAACTCAGTATCCTGATATCAGCATACTCACTGAAGGAATATTGCACAACACCATTAATTAGTTCTAAGATTTTGAATATTAAAGTTTAAAAAGAGAGAGTTGGGAGAAACTTAAGAGAAATGCAGTGTATGATCAGTTACTTCATCAGTGATGTAAGCTACTATGCAAGCAAACTCAAGCATTCAGTGAAAAATCCCATTTTCCATTCAGTAACAAAAATAAACATACTTGCTGAAGAAACAATTAGGTAGAAAGACACGTATGTCTCTTTCTGAAGCAAAGCATATGTTAGATATCTCATGTGCTAGGTAAGTTTCCCAAAAGAGCTAATCTATATAAAAGTGATTGTTTTTTGATGCCAAGGGCAGCGAGACCTTGAACAATCTTCTGAGTAAGTGTGGGTCATGTAAGATAGAGCTGCCTGGAGCCAAACTGAAGTCATTCTTTTCTAGGACAAAAATCAAGAAAAAAACAACAACAACAAAAAAAAAAAAAACCAAAAAAAAACAAACAAAAAAAACCCAACACCAAAAACAAACACAAACCAAAAACCAAACACATTCTCATTGCTGTTTTCATATCTAGCTAATTTTGTAAAGTTCTTCCTGCAGAGGATACACTGGTACAAGCGTGTTTGCATGATAAGATAAAAGCCTTGCTCTATTTACCCAAAACTATAAGGAAAATGAGAAAAAAGAGTCAACAGTAATATGCAACCTATAAACACCATGTAATCAATTAACTTGTTTACAAATCATTAGTTCAGAAAATTGCATCAATAACATAGATATCTTCAACAGTAAATAATAGCTCATTTCAGTAAAATGGAGGCAAAAAACACAGGGGGAAAAAAAAAAAGTCTATCTTTACTTCATGTTCCTCTTCAAAAGAAGATAGAACTTGGCTAAGTTAACTGACGACATAAAATCTCTAATGGCTTCTAGCCTCACAACATAAGCTTAGTCAACATCTGGCATGATATTCTACACTTGGAAGTCTTAGCCTTGACTGACTAGATTTAGGCACGAAGCCAGAAGTGACGAATCGCTCTGCATCTCATCAATCTGATATTGTTACATCAGAAGCCGGGAGAAGGGAGAAATTGTTTGTTTTAAACTACCTAAAAGGCACAGAAGTAAATTGAACTTTCCACTGTTAGCACAGTCATATTGTGATTAACCTTTAAGTTGTTGTAACTGTATATATTAAACAGATGATTGTGTATATTAAATGTAACTGTATATGTTAAAAGAGATGATACTTCAGTGAAGAAGTCTCTTACATGGAAACAACAGAAATAATTTCTAGTCATACAAAATGTTGGCATAGATTTATCTCAATTTTTTCCATGAAAATCCTACTAGACTAACAGGGCTACTATGGAATTTATTCAAATAGTTTCAATAAACCAACGAACAGTGAATACCCACAACAAGGTTATTCAGAGAGAACAAGTACATATGGCTGGACAATCACTTGCTATAATTAAAACAGCAACTGCCTTAAAGGAAAGTTGAACGTTGCTAGCAGTACAACAAAAAAAGTCAGATTACTGGTACAAATATAAGCTTTTCAAACTTATTTCAGGGCAAATTTTGTCTTAATTCATATAGCTCATCCATATTATTTCCTCCTGTAATGCAACCAACAGTCAAAACTAAAGCAATTAAAGAAAATAAAGCCTTCTGCAATTGCATATCCAAATCTTTATTTCTCTTTCATAAATATTTTGGTTTTAATCTGAGAGTATCTGAGTAAATTAGAAATACATCTACCTAATTAGAAATTTGTTTATGCTATGAGAAGACCTGAACAGTTCAAGTTACAGGTGAAACAGAAGTAACTAAACAGTCTGACTCTCCAATATAAACAAGAACTTTGTATCTGACTAAAGAACATTCATGTTACAGTCCATCACTAGTTGTCTTGCAATTTTCACAATTCCTAACTGTTAGACATCAAAAATCTCCACACTCATGGTATGTGCTAAATGTATCATTGACAGCAGAAATTCATCAGAAGGCAAAAATCTAGTGAGCATGCAAGTATAGGAACTTGCACAAAAATTTATTAAATAGATATGGACACTTTGAGAGCACAATAAAGACAAACTCATGCTTGTGAGTAATTTCTGTAAGTAGAAAACTAGTTGCTGATATGGAATTACCTTGAAGCTTCATATCTGTTTCATACCCGATAGCAGTACCATTATTTCTTTGTAAATAATACTCCTCATAGTTGAATATAAGGGAAGATTAAAAGGCATACATAGTTTACCATCCACTAAGTCTTCAAAATTGAGTGTGGGTAACTAATTTGTATTCTAGGGTGAGAGCAGCTGCCCTGTGAATGAGATTGAAACTGTTCTGCGTATCATCCTGGTCATATAACTTACTACTGGGTGATGGAGGACCTGCAGCACCTTTTCCTGTCATCTCTCCTACTAGTTGATAGCTACAGTCTTCAAGTATCATAAGCAACGCCGTAGTTTTCCTTTCATGGGCAGTTTCATGTAAACATTTTGTTTTACTTGTATGATAAAATTAATTATTTTTTGTATCTTTTAAGTTATTTCATGAACCTTTTGTTATGGAAATACTATTCCACAAAGTGATAAAAAATATAAAGTGCATTTTGATTTTGTTTTTTAGCCAGAATGAATTTAAATCCTTGCTTTTCAAACTTTGGTAGTTGAAACTTCAATTTAAACAACATACTGGCACATGTTTCAGAGCATGACTTGCATTATATATGTGTAGATATATACACTAGGTACAATTTAAAAAGTCATTGTACACTAGGATTCATTTCCTTAAACTGTTTCTGATAGCAAAATGGGATGACTTTTGGTAAATGTTGTCATCTGAAAGCAGAGGACCATATCTGTTGTTTGATATGAATATGAAGATTTTGAACGTTAAGAGTGACTGGAAGGTTTCTCTACCATTCTTTAAGTGGATTAAGTCTTTGCAACCATTTTCATGCTTAAAAGCTTCATTTTCTACTCAAAGAGCATAACTGACTAAAAATGTTCACATATGCTGTTTGAAAGGAAAACTAAATCTTTTAAACATACAAAACCACCTACAGTGCTCTCCTTCCCCATGAGAGACATTGAAGATGAGCTAAAACTGATGAGGTAAAAAAGCAGATTAGAACTAGATTATGTCATAGAACTGTATTTCACTTCCTACTTTGAAGTAAGAGGTACTCATTGTTTTACAGAGGTAAGCTCCAAGAAGCAGTGAAAATGAAATTACTTTCAATTACAGATGTAATTGAATGACAACTTTAAATGAAGATTATTCAAGACTTTTAGAAAAAACTGTACAGTATCCATTTTGTTGGAACATAATCTCAGATATTACTGTATTTTATAAGCAGTCCTGTATACCACAGAATTAAAATATTAATCCAATTATTTCATGTGTTTCATCTACAACGAAACTCCTATGCCCTTAAAAGTGTTTGTATTTTGCCCATCTGGGTCTTCCAGAAAGGGTTTTTTGTATGTATTTTTACGGGTTGAGAAGCACATCTGATGTTCTTAAGACAGAAAAAATTCTAAGACTACATGACATTTGTTTTTTATGAACAAAAGATACTGAGCTCTTGAATCTTCTTACTGGAGGAACTTAAAATAATTTCATACTTCTTATGTGGATGTTTTCAAATCTTTCAACATCCTTGTAAAATCCTGCATACTAAAATTATAGGAGCTTCTGAATGTGCAGTTCAGAAATCAGAATTCCCACCACCTATACAAGAATCCTACCTTTTAGAATTGCATTTCTTTTGCATATTTTTCCTTCTGAGTTAATGAATTTTGTATTCCTTTCTGCATTATGTCACACCTTCATGTGCAGAAAGATGCTTCACCCAACCCTACTGCTTCCCATAAAAGAAGAAAAGGAGCTTAAAGAAACTTCAAATAGAATTTCTGTATTTCCTATGTAAATATTCTAATAATCAGTCGGTACAAACAATACATAATTATAGAAAATACAAAATTTCACCTTGCCTACCATTCTTCCTATCATTTTCAAATAATTTCTTTTTATGGAAAAAAACCAAACTCAAAAGCAAAACCACCAAAAAAGTACTTACCATAAAGATAAAACTCAGTGCTCTTTATCCCACATGAAAAGAAACATCACTATCCACTCAACCTTACTAGTGTAAGCTTAAAAAAGTGAGACACTGTAGATATGTCCAGAGGTTTATATCGGTTAGTTCTGGAAAGCTTGCTTAGCACATGTATTTGTTTTTGTTTTCACTAGTTAGTTCATTTATCTGTTTAGGGTTACCTTCAAAAAACACAAAGCTCTGAGTTTGGACATCTACTCTTCATGGTTGCCTAAAAAGAAGAGTAGACAAATATCTCTTTTTCCTGAGTCTCATATTAGCTCTAGATCCCATGCCACTAGCCTAGTTTATGCTCCTTCTCTTAGGTATATGTATTTTTATTTGAGTGTTTCCCATAATGTCACTTTTAATAAACTTGGTATTAATAATATATTCAGAAAGACCTGGCTCAGTTTGATACTTGTTCCCTTACATATCTGAAATATATCTTAAATATGACCATTAATTTGATACAAAGACTACTTACATGACTTCTAGAGGCCTCCTCACGCTTTCTGACTGAAATGAAAAATGCCACTATTGCTTCTCACATTTTTCAGTAAGGGAGGAAACACAAAGGTCCAAACCAACAAAACTATTATCCTAGTAGTAGATGCTAGAACCCTGCAGGTTTTCAGGTTTCAGGTTAATTACTGATGACTCACTGGGACAGCTGTGGCTCATTACACTCAACATTGAATATAAAGGAATAACAGCAATAATACACTCCTAGAAGGCCCAGTGGTCTGGACACTGAGGTACTGAATTACACAAGCTAGTACTGAAACTAAGGGAAAAGTCTTCAGATAGAAGTCTTGCCTGGCAATATTTGGCTCTACTTTATTTTGCTGCTTGTCACAGCCAAGAGTAGTGATAATGAGCATAGCTTTTGTTCAGGGATGAGAAGGAGCTCTGCTTTTCTGTAAGCAATGGCAAAGAGTGTGTCAAAGTATGTAACTGTAAGCAAATGATGGAAAGGAACGCTTGCTCTACCTAGGTTGTATGGTTGAATCTGGCTTCATCACAGCATAGATTTTGGCTCAGCCCCACCTGTTATTGTTGATTCTGTGGTCAGGTGAATGTTCTAGCTGGAAAGCAACACATCTCAAACTCATTTGTTTGTAGAAGTCAGCTGTGATTAGTATCCTCCAATAAAGTCATACACTTTTTTGCATTAATAAACCTGCTTAGTTCTGCTAATAGTCTCTGTTAAATTGCTTGATTTTAGAAACTGGCAACCAAACCACTACAACTTACCTTAAATCTTTTGTAGAGCAAAGTGGGATCATTCACTTAAGCATGTAGTTGTCTCAGCTAGTCTCACAGTCCACATAAAAACTTTTTATTTCTGATTTCTTAATCTATTTGATATAAACTTTTTCCTACTGTGTATATGCTTTCTCTATATAGAAATATATATCTATATACAGACATACATTTACACATGTTGTAAATGGACTCTTCTGTGTTATGAACATCTCAGCTAGAGTACTGAGTAGTCTTCATCTACTGCCTTCTGAACCATTTTCCAAGCCTTGATCTTAATATTAGCTGGCAAAAAAAAAAAAAAAAAAAAAAAAAAAAAGGGGAAAGGTTGGTCTTGCATCTCACAGATAGATGCCGTCTCCGTTTTAGTAAAAGAGAAAGCATTGGAGCATTGGCTTGTAGATCATTGATCCAGGCTGGTCGAAGGCTTGAACAGCAAAACATTTTGTACTTAGAAATTTAGATTATCTCATAGCCCTGAGATGGAAAAACCTAAAGACATAAGGACAAAAAGGAAAGAACTGGCTGCACAATCATTTTTCATCTTTAAACTCATAGTTCCTGTCTATCTCACAGCAGAGGTATCAAAAATTACTTTCCTTTTATGGTAGTGGCATTAAGTTGGAGCTCAACAAATTTATAACACAAAGTATATAACAAAATTGTCTGTGAGAGAATGAAACTGCTGAGTAGGAGGCCTTTTCCAGTCCCTACAGTCTCTATTTTACGAAAAAGAAATCTTAAGTATAACAATGTTTTTAAAAGATGTATTTACATCTAAAGCATTTTTTATTGTTGTGGTTTCTTTCAATAAATCTATGTACATGAAATAAATGCTTCCTATATATTTTAAGAGTGTTTTTAGTCCAATATGATTTGACTCATGGATTACATTGAAAATAAAAACCACTCATGTTACAGCAAGCTTCATTGTTTGATCAGAACTTTACAAAAATCTGAGCTTTACAAATATATTCTGAACTGGACATCATTAACAAATAGGTCTGGAAAACATATTATTAAAAAATAAAAATCCTAGAAAAATAGTTTAGAATGTATATCTGGTTTCCTTTCATCTTCTTTTACCCC
Source organism: Cariama cristata (assembly GCF_000690535.1). Taxonomy (NCBI): domain Eukaryota; kingdom Metazoa; phylum Chordata; class Aves; order Cariamiformes; family Cariamidae; genus Cariama; species Cariama cristata. The sequence continues at coordinate 92,614 of NW_009615447.1, forward strand.
TAAGCACAACATTCCATTGCACTTCACTAAAAGAATAGGTTTTTTAAATTAGAATAGAATAGTTCCACCAGGAAGGGACAGACCTACAAAGATCATGCAGTCCAATCAAAAGTTAAAGCATGTTACTAAGGGCATTGCTGTTAAGCATGTTATTAAGGGCTCTTGAACACTGACAAGCTTGGGGCATTGACCACCTCTGTAGAAAACCTGTTCCAGTGTTTGACTACCTGCTTGTAAAGAAATGCTTCCTAATGTCCAGTCTAAACTCCCCCTGGCACAGCTTTGAACCATTCCCATTTGTGCTGTCACTTGATCCCAGGGAGAAAAGGTCATGGAATCACAGAATCACAGAACCGATTTGCTAGGAAGAGACCTCTGGGATCATCAAGTCCAATCTTTGCCCTCACACCACCATGTCAACTAGACCATGGCACTACGTGCCATGTCCAGTCTTTTCTTAAACACCTCCAGGGATGGTGACTCCACCACCTCCCTGGGCAACCCATTCCAATGGCTAATGACCCTTTCTGTGAAGAAATGCCTCCTCATTTCTAGCCTGAACTTCCCCTGGTGCAGTTTCAGACTATGCCCTCTTGTCCTATCACTACTTGCCTGGGAGAAGAGGCCAACTCCCACCTCGCTACAACCTCCTTTCAGGTAGTTGTAGAGAGCAATAAGGTCTGCCCTCAGGCTCCTCTTCACCAGACTAAACAACTCCAGTTCCCTCAGTCAATCCTCAGAAAACTTAACCTCAAGACCCTTCACCAGCTTTGTTGCCCTTCTCTGGACACGCTTTAGCACCTCAATGTCTTTCTTGTAGTGAGGGACCCAGAACTGAACACAGTACTCGAGGTGCGGCCTCACCAGTGTCGAGTACAGGGGGACAATCACTTCCCTAGTCCTGCTGGCCACACTACTCCTGATACAAGCCAGGATGCCATTGGCCTTCTTGGCCACCTCGGCACACAACTGGTTTATGTTCAGCTGTCTGTCAACCAGCACCCCCAGCTCTTTTTTCGCTTGACCATATTGCTTGACCCATCTGCTTGACCATATCCCTTTCATGCAGGCCCTTTTATTTCCTTCTTCCCTTTCACAGGCTGCCCTGTACCCTTCCCTTTGAGTTTCTGGAGTGCACGGTTCATCTTTAACGTGATTCCTAATTGCCATTTCTGAGGCATCAAGACATTCATGACCTTTCAGTTTGCTCCTCTGCTACTGCCATTTCTGGATGCCTGTGTCATGTACGCTGACATGGAGATGTCCTCAATTTTCCTCATACAGAGAATAATGTAGGCACTGGGTTTCTTCTTTTCTTTCCACACCCTGTCGCCTCTGTCTTCATAGCTTCTCTCCTTTTTTTGGAACAGCAGCCTCAAAGCCTTTTTCCTCCATTTACACCTATCTAAGCTGCAAGCAGTCAATTTATTTAGGAGGATGCTGCGGGAGACCATGTCAAAGGCCTTACTAAAGTCTAGGTAGAGAACATCCACAGCCTAGGTAGAGAACATCCACAGCCTTTCCCTCATCTACTAAGCAGATCACTTTGTCATAAAAGGAAACCAGATTGGTCAACCACGATCTTCCTTTCATATTGGCTGGCCCTGATCCCCTGATTTTCCTGCATGTGCCATGTAATGGCACTCAGGATGATCTCTTCCATAACCTTGCCTGGAACCGAGGTCAGGTTGACAACCCTTCTTACAGAGGGCATTACATTTGCTAACTTCCAGTCTGCTGCAACTTCTCCAGTTAACGAGGACTGCTGGTAGATGATTGCGAGAGATTTGGCAAGTTCTTTTGCTAGTTCCCTCATTACTCTGGGTTGAATCCCACCAAGGTCCATAGACTTATGAGAGTCTAATTGCCACAGTAAATTGCTCACCATCTCCTCCTGGATTATGGGGCTTCACTCAGCTCCCTGTCCTTAACTTCTGGCTCTGAGATGTTGGGCATCCTGAGGAGAACTGGTCTTGGTATTGAAGACTGACAGAAAGAAGGCATGGAGCACTTCTGCTTTTTCCTCATCCCTTGACACTACACTGCCCTCTGCATTCAGCAAATGATGGAGACTCTCCCTGATCCTCCTTTTGCTGCCAATGTATTTATAGAAACTTTTTTTGTTATCTTTAACTGCAGTGGCCAAATCAAGTTCTAGTTGAGCTTTGGCACTTCTAATCTTCTCCCTACATGATCTTCCAACATCTCTATATTCCTTGCAAGTTACCTGACGTCCCTTCCAGAGATGATATATTCTCTTTTTATCCCTAAGCTCCAGCCTAAGTCCTCTGTTTATCCAGGCTGGTCTTTTTCCCCAACGACTTGTCTTTCTACACATGGGGACAGCCTGCTCCCGCATATTTTTGGCACTTCTAATCTTCTCCCTACATGATCTTCCAACATCTCTATATTCCTTGCAAGTTACCTGACGTCCCTTCCAGAGATGATATATTCTCTTTTTATCCCTAAGCTCCAGCCTAAGTTCTCTGTTTATCCAGGCTGGTCTTTTTCCCCAACGACTTGTCTTTCTACACATGGGGACAGCCTGCTCCTGAATATTAAGCAATTCCTTTTTAAAGCATATCCAGCCTTCCTGGACTCCTTTGTCCTTCAGGACTCTCTCCCAAAGGAGTCTGGCAATCAGTCTCCTGAACAAGCTAAAGTCTGCCCGCTGGAAGTCCAAGGTCGAAGTTCTGCTGGTGCCCCTCCTTACTTCACCCAGTATTGAAAACTCCAATATTTTGTGGTCACTATGACCAAGACAGCCACTGACCATGACATCACCCAGTACTCCTTCTCTGTTCACAAACAACAGGTCTAGCAGGGCATCTCCTTTAGTTGGCACATTCACCTGTTGCCTTAGGAAGTTATCTTCCACACACTCTAGGAACCTCCTAGACTGCTTCCTCTCTGCTGCATTGTATTTCAGGCAGATATCTGGCAAGTTGAAGTTGCCTGTGAGGACAAGGGTCAGCAACCATGAGACTTCTGACAGATGTTTGCAGAATGCCTCATCTGCCTGTTCATCCTGGTTGCGTGACCTATAACAGACTCCCACCATAATGTCTGCCCTGCTGACCTTCCCCCTGATCTTTACCTATAGGCACTCAACCGTGTCATCTTCATCATCATCAATTTCCACACAGTCAAAACACTCCCTTACATATAATGCTACCCTGCCACCTCTCCTGCTTCACCTGTCTCTTCTAAAGAGCTTATAGCCATCCATCAGCACCTCCCTCTCCACTTCCCCTCCTCAGGAAGCGGTAGAGAGCATTGAGGTCACCCCCTAGCCTCCATTTCTCCTAGGAATAGACATTAGGGAATGATCCAGCCAAACAAAGAATCACATGATCTATTAAATCTTACATGTAATAGTATTTTTTCATAGTAGATTAGGTTAAGGCAGTTACAAAGGATAAGCTATTATCTTTATGTTAGTTTTTGCTCTGAAGTTTTCATTTTCAGTGCTCTAAACAAATTGGGAAAAAAAACTTAGGAATTCTTTTTTACAGATATCTCCATTTGACATTAGTAGTTTGCATGATATTTTACTATAAGCCAGAAAATCACCATGCGGTGATATAAATATTTCTCCTGCAGCCTGTCCTGCTGTTTTAGTTTTGTAACCCTGCAAAGCTAATAAGATACATGATGTATTATCATCACGAGGTGATGGTAACACTCAAAAGAGGCATAAGTATTTTGCCATTTATTATATTTGAAATCAAATAATTTCCTTTACCATTAATATAATCAACTATTGACTACAAAATCTTTATAGAACAAAGATAAAAAAGCCCAAAGGATTTCAAAACCTACAGAGCTACCAAACATAACTAGAAATTAAAAAAACATTGGTTTTCCAGAGAAGGAAGATATATTATAAATTAATTGGATTTCCTCTTCATTTTTTCACAGAGTATTAAAATAAAGGAAAACAATATTAATATTTAAAAAGTAATTATACAATGTAAACTTAAGTCCAAAAATTATGTCATTTGTCAAAAAAATAATCCACATTAGTAGTGAAATAATGCAAGAGAGGAAAGAAAGAAAGGATTAGAGAGTCTTAAAACCTCAGAAGTATGCATACCCAAGCAAGCTAAGATTATAAAAAAATATACTGTACATTATTATTGCCTGCAATATCAAGGAGGAATAATCTGTTTCACACATAGAATTCAATCCTGGAGAAATGAATTATTTAAATCAAGTTTGACTAAAACAAAATTTCTGTAATTTTTTTCAGGAAAAACAAATAAACAATCAAAACCTCCCACTTTTAGAATGCTGATATCTCCTAAGAATTCAGGTTTCTTGTAAGGAAAGTATTTTCTTTCTTTTTAAAATTTATTTTATTTTCATTTTTTTTACTACCTCTACTGAAGAATTAAAAAATACCACCTTGAGTATAGGAAAGGCTTGTAATCTAGCATTTTAAAGAAATGCAAATGTAGAAGAGTAAGTGAGCTTTCATTACATGAAAACAGTTTTAACTCTTTCACCAGGGCTGTGATCCTATAAAAACTTGCATAAATAACTAAATAGTAATAGAGAGGTTCATGGTAAAAATGCACTAGGAAGTGAAGTCTGCATGCTTTTCTGGAATCAGAGCCCTATCTACCACTCAAGGAAAACAGACTGTTCTAATTTCACAGAATAGATGGAATAGAAAAACATTGTAGTGTACACCAAAGTACCTATGTGCTTGAAATCATTACAATCCCTTTTCTTTTAAAAACTGCATAATTAAACATTTAATGCAATTTTTTTTCTTCTTTAGATTACAATTATTTTTAGCTAGCTGAACTTAACCTTTAATTGAATATAGCATAAATAATTTAAAATGCTAGATTTATGACACTTTAAAATGTAGAAAAAAACATTAAGTATAATCCTACTATAAATATAAAATGCCCTTTTCATTCTCTTCCACTAAAGAACCTCATATAATTATAATTAATGCTGGAAAGTTACTTTTGTTGAAGACATTTTCACATTAGTGGTTATATTGTTGTCATATAATTATCTGTTGCAAGTTTCTTTATTTTTTATGAAAATTATAAAAACTAAAAAGCTACAGCTATGTTGGCTAATATGTTTCTGAAAGGTATGCAGAACACATAGGATCTTTAAAATTATTAAAAACCCAAACTAAAACATAAATCTGCTTCTCTGAAGCACTAAGAGGCATCTTCACTAATACACATCTTCGCTAATGGCATTCCTTCTTGCTTTGAACTCCAACACTATCAGAGAAAGCTTAAAAACATATTTTTAAACCACCTACAAGGATGATTTAACATGGTCTTAATTACAGTGTTAGCTATTTCTTCATGCAAAACAAAAGTGTAATTATTCCTTAAGCCTATTAAAACATTCAGCAAAATAACCTGCATTATATTACTAGCAATAATACTCCTATATATTACACTAAAAGTAAATTATTATTCAACACGTTATTTTTTTTAAGTACCTAAAATACAAACACTTCTCCAAATTCTCCTGAAAACTACTGCATTGCATGAAAGTTCAGTGCTAAACTTGAGAAAGGAAAGGCCTTTCAGGAATGCTGCTGGAGTAGTGGAAGCTTTGTAAACTTCTTTCTTTCATCCCAGATACTAGATATACTTGTTAACTATGATAATGTGCCTCTTGGGGAAAATAAAAAAACCAGTAAGGCTTGGAAAGGGTCACAGCAACTCCATCTGAATTAAGCATTGCCAATTCACTTCTAAAATCAATAGGACAAGCATGTAGAGCTTAGCTTATTCCATACACTTTTCTCATCTCTGAGGCAAAATATTTATTTAGGAAAATGAAAGTATTGGGCCATATCAAGCCACTATAGCTCATTTTTCTTCAGTTTTAATATTTTTTTCCTTTGTTGACAATTATGTGCTTGGAAAACACCATTAATATAAAGATTCTTTGAATGATGAGAATAGTTAGGGTAAAGGTTGAGTTTAATCAAACTAAAACTTGGAAATAACATACCTTAAAGTTGCAATTATGAGTACTTTTTCCTTTGAGAAGCTCACTGATCTTTATGAAGAACTTCCTATTAATTATATGAAATGAATTTTACATCTGTTTAACAAACTATTTCAGTCTCACACTGACTGTGGCAGAGCTGAAAGCAGAACCTAGACTCTCCAGCTCCCGGTATCTGTTCTCACTCATGCTGTGAAATCAACTCTTAAGTTGGATTCAAAGATGGAAACAGTTAATTTCTTGCTCATACAGCATGATGCAACTGCATCCCCTGCAAAGATTAGTATTTCGCCACCTGAGTTGGTGATTAATCACTGATTAATGGTTTGCTTATCATTTGAACAAAGGTATCATTTTATTTACTTGTAATAATTTTCCAACTTTTTATTTTTTAAAACCTACTATTTCAAAGAGAAGCCTTAAAAGCATTTCTGTTTTCATTCTCTCATTTCACCAAAGGAAGGATCTTTGCAAGACAGTTCTGCTAAGGTGATACAAATAGTTCTCTGTACTTAACTACAGTAGTAACTACAAAGATTTTAAAGGCTGTCCAAGTTCAGATCTCAGAGATTAGAAAATATACTAAAAATTTCATAAAACTCTTATCTGCTAGAAAGCTGAGGAAAACCAAAATAAACAGTTGTGTCTCAGCTTTCCTTAAAAATAGTTTTAAAAGTAACTTAAGATTTGTCATTCTTTTAACGTTGTATCCCAGTGATCAAAGGCTTGAAAGGCACAGACATTGCATATGTGGCCAGATTTTCCATGACACAAAACATCACAGCTCTCATAAAGGTCAGTAGCATTTTACGTAATGCTAAAAAAGAAAAAGTCACGCTATTTCAGAACTGACTGTATATCTAGCTAAGACTGATGGAATTAAACAATGTAAGTAGTGTTTTGCAATATACACAGGACATTATTTTATAGCAAGAAAATTTCTAAATGTAATTATCTTTACTAATCATCACAACGAACTACTGATTTTTCTTCTATGCTTCCCAGAGGAGTGTCTTATGGCACATACAGAAGCGCCAGCTTGAAGAATTTTGTTATTTTTGCTAAATTCACATCTCTGGGAGTTATGAGAAACACACACACAAAAAATCTAGCCTTCATGTGTTAGGAATGAAGTACAGAAATATGGAAAATAAATATGAAAATATATGAAGGTAAATAAAAACTATCACAAATATGTATATGTTTTGTATGCTGTTTTAAGGTCAATCTATTGTCTGTTTGTTTTTCTTATGGGGGCTTTCCATGACTTCTGACATTAATATTCTATTACATGCATGAGCAGCTCAAGACCTGCAGGATTTAGACAATGTGTTCTAGCATACAGTTAGTATTTGGTCCAAAGTGTCTGTAATCAAATCAGCATAAAATATAACAGGTTTAGACATTTCCTACAATTCTACATCCCCATCGACAGCATTAGTTACAATCTAGTCATCTGCAACCAATAAATAATGGCTTGCCTGGTTGAATAGATTCTACTTGCAGTGTTTTCACTATGTCTCAGTATAAAGTGTTAGTTAAGTAAAGAGCAGACACAAAATATAGGGCCTTAAGGATGCAACTATATTTAGCTGTTTCTAGAGGTTGCAATTCTCTTCTTTACACAGTTGCTACAATAGTGTGGATGAAGTTTTAATCTATTTCCTTCTAGCTGAATCTCAGAAATACTGTATGTTTAAATAGTTTATCCCTTGTGTGGACTAGAGTTCCTGTGGAAAAAGAAGTGACTATTGTAGCATTGTGTTAAGGAAATTTTAGTCCTGTGTGAGATGTGGAAAGGTAAGAATAACTCCGATTTAGACTGTCTAAAGGAGTTTATGGTTGAATTGTTGTAAATGAATAATTCCTTCGGGTTTAGCAGTGAAAGAGATGATGCAGGCAAGTCCCAGAATGTCCTCTCAGTGCCCAAGACATTGGAGATTTTGAGACCAGATTATGAGGCATAACACAGGGATTCTCTACTCTCCAAGAATATGTCAGTGAACACAGCAAAAACATTTAAAAAGGCACTTTTAATGGGGTTTCTTAATGTTTGATTGTTCTCTCAAGACCTATTTGGAAACTACATTTTAAATATTTACATATTTATAAGCATATGTATTATTATATAATTGGACAAAGATGGGATTATTTTACCAAAGAACTAATCAAGGTACTAAGAAAATCACAGCACAAGATGGTTTCAAAAGATGTTTGTGAGAGAAAATAGTGAACCAATACAGTAAAATTTAGGAAAAAAGTTCAGAAGAGCAGAAGATCTGAATTGGTTGAAGATTTTGAGACTAGAAAAAACAATTTGTTTATTCCATTCTGTTTTCCACCCTTTCTTGGCAGAGAACAACTGAATTAATTTTCAGCTAATAGAATGCAAGCAATCCTGAGTTCCACTACTATAAAGTACTATTACTTTCTGGGAGGCAACAGTTAGCATTTTTTATTTGTAGTAGCATTACAAAACCTCTTTATATTGAGGTGATCTGAAGTTGAAGGAGTCCCTTCACTTAAGAACACGTAAAATGAGGTTAATACAAGTGCTAGGAAATATAGGAACCAATTCTGCTTTGAAGTTTATGCCCTGACTAGTCTCCTTCACTGCTATTTTGTTTAGTACAACTATTTTAATCCATTGTTGAAATTCAATCCCAGGTGGATTTTCTATTCCCACATAAACCTAGTGTTGATGGGAAGCGCCCAGTTGTGAGGAAACAAACACTGTTCATGACATAAAGCCAGCCAAGACAGTAGCATTTGGCAGCCATTGCCACTCAAAGACTAACGGACTTTTTCACTAGTTGTTCTTAGCTATCCTCTTTCCTTAGCTGACAGTCTCAACCAGGATGCTAGTTAATGCTTTTGGAGGAATAAACACATCGCCAGTAGGTAATATTCTCCAAGTGCTAACTCATTTTACACAAGACACTTAACTACCACTTTAGAGTATTGACTTTCTATCACTACTGACCTGGGCTTGGTTCAATTATTTTACTATTTATCTTCACAGTAATAAACAAATTTATCTTGTCAGTACAGTTTGTTTACTTAGGCCCTTCTGAAAAAGCACCTTTTAAAACTCAGTTACACGTGGCAGGAAAAACAACAGTACCAGGTAGAGAAGAACTATGTTAGAGAAAATATTTTCATTTTATAACTTCCTTGAGTTCCTCAGTTAATATAGCATTTATCAAGAAACTTCAGGATAAGGTCTTTATGTTTTGGAAAAGTTTTTCCACTTAAAATTCATAGCATGAGCAATAGCATGTGGGACTCTACCTGGCTAAAGGCAATTGTTCCCTTTTGAAGAGAAAAGCAAGGGAAAAATATTCACTTATCTGAACCTTTGGGGGCATCTTGAGTTTTTCTGTATTCTCCCATTACTGTTTGCGAGATTAGATCTGACCATGTCTCAAGTTTCCTTATCTATGCTCCTGGCAAGTGAGCTATGCCTCTAAGGAACATCCTTTGTTAGGAATGGTGCACTGTGGCAGTATAGAGCCTGTCCTATGTATTGCTGTTTATAAAATCTAGTATGTATTCTTCTTTGACTCTCAGACTACTTTGCTTCATCAGGGTCTATCCATGAGCCAGCTTCTTATGTCATTGTTATTTCCCCAAGTTTAATTCTGCAGATATGGCTATTTCCAGTATAGGTAGAAATAAAGGGTAGGAAAAATCAATTCTATTCATGCCCTTTGCACACTGTTGTTGAGCCCCTCAGATCAAAAACGACACAAAGGCATTTTGGAACAGATTAAAATTTGATTTTTTTTTTCCTGTCAACCTTTCCTCTCCACCCTTGATGTCATTCGGATAAAGAACTATAGGCAGAATAGACTATTTTATACTTGGTTCATTAAAAAAAAAAAACAACACAAAAACACAAAACAAAACCAAACCAAACCAAAAAAAATATATATATACTGTCAAAATTGTTAAATCCTGTTTTTCTTTCAGGTTTCCTCAGGCCTGTGCTAATTGCTAAAATCTGATAGTGCTGGCCAGAGCATGCTAAGAGTAGAACCAAAGCCCTTGCTGTTTCCTTCCTCTGCCAGTTCATTGTCCTTCTGTACACCAACATATTGGAAACAGCATATCAGGAAGGGTGTGAGTCATATGTGCAGGTTCCTTGTATATTGTCAAATGCATCAATCATCATTTTTTCAGTGCTCCAGGACACCTTAAATATTTTCTTATATGCCTCACAAAATTTCTATGACCATGCTATTACAAACTTTCAGTAAGCAAAAAAACTTTTGGTACATATTTTTAAGCAGATTTCATTTTAACTATCTTTGCCCACTTTTTTTTTCCCAAAAAACAGTTTAAATGACTAATGAAACTGCATTAAATACAGTATCTTAATCCTGCTGTGGGGCATTGAATCAGACATCCTCAAATACTTAGATTGCTTGATTTTAAAAATCAGCGTATGTAATAATGTCAGTCATAGTTAGTCTTCTTTCACCCACTTAACCCCTCTGCCCCCCAAAACCACTAGAAACCTAGAAAACAACTACACCTGAAGGTAACTATTTTATTACTCTCTCATGTCCTAGAACTGCGACTGTATATGATACAGCTAAAACAAACACATTTCCAGAGCTGCCAAATCTACTGGCATATCACAATAAACCCTGTATTATTGTTATAATACATGACAGAATATGAAAAGAATGCGAGCATAAAATATGTCATTCAGTATCAGGGAATGATGGCCACTGCTAAAGGAATTAAACATTGAAAGATATTAATAAAATAACATAAAAAACATACTTAAGTTTATTTTTCAAGTATTCAGTTAAAGAAAACAAAAAGGTTTCTATACTCCACTTAGAGAACAGAAGTTTCTGTTATTAGCTAACACCAATGGAAGGCAAAATTACATCAGATCTCTTTGTCATCTCTTCATAATAAAAGCTTGTAATGTCAAATTCCACTCAGAAATGTTACTTTAACATCTCATGATAATGTAAATGTCATTGCACTAAAAACGGACAGAGATTGTCCTCTTCAAAGACAATACGAATTAATTGTGAGCAAAATAATCCCACATAAGAAAACTATCAACAGTGCAGCTGAAACAGTTTAAAGACAGTAGGACAGCAGTACACAAGTACCAGACACCTTTTGGTTTCCTAAGATTTAATTTAAAAAGCGTTTTCCCAAATTTTCTTCTGTGGACACTACTGGTCTTTATAGCACTGTTACAATCTCAGAAAAAGACCAAAAGATCTTTGGGTCAAGAAAACAAATTTGCGATAAAACCATAATTAAAAAAACCCCCACTTTGGTGCAAGCTTGTCCTATGACTTGTTTACATGCAATTTTAGTTATGATACACTTTGATTTTACTTCCCTTGTTGATGAAATAATGCAGATTGCTTAGTAAAAGAACAAATGTCCCTACAGGGCTCTTAAGCGTTGATTTGTTCCTTAGATATAGCAAAAAACAGGTTAAGACAAGCAAGTTGGGAAAGCTGGTATGGGCACATTTGTTTGGTTGCAAGACAGCATGCAACCATCAAAATAAAATTAACTCCTTCAATACTGTTCTCCCTTCACTGTCTTTAAATTTTACTTCTATCATCCAAACAGAAATTTACACTCATCTCTTAATTTCAATTATTTTATATGGTAGAAAGCAGCACAGATTTGAATAATGTATCAAAAAATATATTTTTTTTATTATTTACTGAGAGATGTATTTGTCTTTTCCATAATTCTTAAAAGCAGTATGAGAATGGACAACTCTTTTAAACATGAATGGATCAATCATTGATGAGAATTTATTTCTAGTAGCACATTCTAAATTAACTGTGATATAAGATTAGAAATTAGTATTATTAGAATTTAATACTCTAATCTAAAGTAAAAAAAAAGAAACAAAAACCACCCTTATAAAAGGTGAATTACTAAAATACATTTTTTCACATAACAAATATTGACTTTGCTTTTGCTTTTATCTGTGCATAAAAATTATGTTGGAGTCTAAAATCCTTTTTTTGTTGGTGGTGGATTTTGTTGTTGTTATTGTTATTCCATGACCAAAACAAGTCAACCTCCTCTGGAACTTTATTTTAAACTACTGTACTACTAAATTGGTTTAATTTCTTAAAAATCCGAATATTAATCTTGTTGTAGCGTATGCCATGATTATTTTTCTAGATATTCAACCATTTGACATTCACATTGAATGGTATGTTTCTGCTGAGGCAAAAAGTACACGTAGGTGGTACTATAGAAATATTCAGAAATACTTAAATGTCTGAATTTATATTATGCTGGCCTTGAAATCCTCTGATCATTAAAGAAACTGTTACTTTTCTCTGAAAAGCAATTACCTCCTATAAAATAGATCTTTCAGAACTCCAGATGTCACATATTACACTGGGGCTTCTAATTACTTTAAATGCCATTGCAGATTTTGTCATCCTAAGATGACATTAATATTTGCTAAAATATATAAGAAATACACACACTTCCTTTCAATCTTTTTTTTCAGACCTTATTTATTTCTGTTTTACTGTATAAATTACTTGCTGTTCCCAGGAAATGAAATAATAACAGAAAAAACCTACTTCCAGAGACAAAAGCAAAGATCACTATGAGTACAAAGCAAAATATTCTCATTAGAAAATTCATATCAACTGGTCCCTACCAGGCTAGCAAGTTTTTATTTCCTTTGTCCAATCCAATACTAATGGGACACACAGTCACTTAAAAACTCTCATTAGGAAAAAAAGATATTAATAGTTGCATGCACTCTAATGGAAACTGGACAAATTTGTGTACATAAATCCATAAAAGTTATTAAATTCACTGTATGTGGCTCAGGGAATCAGAATCAGAAACTGTTGATATATAGGAGAATACTTGTAAGATGAATCAATTTATCTGTCCTACTATATTCTTCACTGAGCACTATATTTTGACCATCAGATGATCTTTGGTCTAACCCTATACATCCCATATATGGGATTCATTAATAGTTTTGTGGAAGGCTGGCACACAGCAATACTACCAGGACCACGAACCTTTCCAGATTAGACTTTAAGAATTAAGTTATGTAGCAACTAGACAAGTAGATTTGCTGTTCTAACTCTGAATTCACACATCAGCAGGTAAAAATAATACTACCTTCAGAAAACTTTCATGAGTTGCTTAGATAAGCTACAGGCAGAAAAGATATAAAATTGCAGTTTTGGATGTAAAAAGAAATGTAAGATTGAGTCTTTTTATCTTTTTATATGTTCTTCTATGTTTTGTCACAGTGAACTTTACATTTTACAAATCTTTATTACAAATTACATTATTTTAAAAAAGAAACAAAAGAGAACACTGTGAGAAATTACTTTACTTAGATGTGAAAATGCAACAACTTATGAAACTAGCGTACATATCCATAACTCAGGGTAATATCTATCTGTTCTGTACACTTGCACTGCACTATGAGTAAAAGTCTTAATATAACAAGGGTAGTTAACATTTAGATTTTTGTTTATGACATAGATGGGCACATGCCAGTTTAATACACTTAAGATTTGCATTTGTTTGCAGATTTTTAAAAACTGATCTTTGTGAATATTATGATTCCTTTAGGTTCAACTGCATGGCCAATTAATCATGCTCTTGTCCTTTCAGTCCAAGGATACCAATTTGAAAATACAGTCAGATTTTTGTTCTGAATCAATAATTCATACTTGGTATTTTTAAAAATGGAGTCAAGGAAAAGATACAGTTTCCTCTCTTAATTTCATCAGTCTTTTTTTACCTATAGGAAAAACTACCTCAGCTTTTAAAACATTAAACCCAAAGCAAAAAACTTGAGTGAGAAAGACAAAAGTAGTAATATTATTTTATAAAGGTAGTATATAATTAAATATTGACATTTCCTTAATGAATAATAAATAAATAAATAAATAGAACAGTAGTTGGGAACCAGCAGTAGAGAACAAAATGTATTTTTCACTGAAACAGAAAAGAAATACTGCTATAAAGGGCTTCTTTTGGATCTTCATTATACTTGAAGATTAGAAAAGACAGAAAGATCTAATGCTATCCAGGAAACTGAAAAAACTGTCATTAAATACAAATGGAGAACTGGGAAAATACAGCATGCTGAAAGGGCTCCTCTGAACTGAGGAAAAATAAATTTTTGTTGACTATGTGCATTAGATTTTTTCCAGGAAAGAGACTGTTGTGGATTCAAAGGTTGCTAAATATTCCATTCATAAACAACATGTTTCTTCTTCCTTGAGTCTGCAAATTTTGGAATACATTTTGTCCTCTGTCTACAGTCAGGACTCCAACAGTATCAAAGGGAGTTCTACAGCCTGCATCAGTGGGTGGTAGTCTGAGAGAGCAGCTGTCACGGAGGACTTGGACAAAAGCCTGACTCCACTAAGTCAATAGCAAAACCCTCATCAACTTGATTGCAAACTGGAAGTTGGTGTCCAAATTACCACTTTTTGAGGGGTGGGCCATATTTGGATCTATTACCAGATGAAAGATCAATTCATAGTGTGACATTGGACATAACGCTTCACTTTCTGATGATTTAATTCTCCACTTCTCAGTTTAGTATGTGCCTTCATATCCACCTCAGTGAATTGATTTGAAATTCATAGATGAGGCAGTTTATGTAACTGCAGCTATCTAGATCTCATGAGTATTTGCAGTAAGAACTGACTCACCAAGATGTGTACATGTGTGCACACCCACATGCACATATAAACTCTTCCCTCACTGCTTCATCCTAACAGATATAACTGCAGGAATGGTTCTTTAAGAATCCAAAGTCTTTCTCCATTTTCAAACTACTGATTAAAAACTGATGGAATTAAATATGGACTTCCTTTGTTAAAGTTAATATAAGAAAGCTAAGTTTTAGTGAGTGGCAGTTCAAGTTATCTTATATCAATGTACTGCTTTTAAGAGTGGTGAACAGTCATTGCTGTATGTATTTTCTTTTCTTTTTAAGAGCAAGATACTGAAATCAGGAGTGGAAGAAGAAATCTTGTAATACAGCTTAAAAAAAAAAGCGCCATATGCTCTTCTTCACTATGAAGCACAAAGGGAACTAGAACAAATACAATGGGAAAGCAACAGACACACAACAGCAAGAGAAATAACAATGCTATTCAGAAAATCAGAAAAATGCTGAATAAGTTTTTGGCTTTTCTGTCAATGTGTAGGGGTGGATTTCCAATACAGAAATATGCATTCCTTATTTGATTCCAGCAGATTCGAGTACATGTTCTCTGAGCAGGAAAAATCCTGATCAATCTGAAAACAATTCACAGCAATACTCAGATATACTTCATGAATAGATAGCATACAGAAGTTGTTGGTATTTCTCTGGAAGGTCACGGAAGATAAAAAGGTAAGGAGAGAGGACATAAACAATATATTATTGTGGCAGCTTCAGCGAGAGTTATTTCTGCTCACAGTTGGCCTGTATCGGTCCTCTACTTTGCATTATGCACTTGAAAGACAATGTAAACATAGAACAGTAGATAAGATACAATAATCCTTAGTCCAATGTTATATAATGCACAACCTAAAATAATTGCTTATCCTTCTGTAGTATGTTATTAACCTAATAAAGTAAAAATATATGTAAAAACATATATCAATGTTAGGAATTTTTAACACAATCAAAATTTACTTCCCTCGTTTCTATTGTAAATATACATATATAACACTTCAGAATGCAAGTAACTCTTACAGAAAAAATACAATATAGTTTTGAAACTTAAAGTATTACTGTGCATCTAAGTTAGCAAACCACATATTCCTCTGCTGAAGAAACTCACGGACGTATGGGGTAAGGTCATCTAAAGGAAAATTCAGGGAGGAAAACACCCAATGTTCTTCCCAGCCAGGTTCATTGCTTTACGTAAGACTACACTAGTATAACAGTGATCCCTGCACAGTGTCTCTTCTGTCTTAGGAACTGTTTGGGTTTTTTTTTTTTCCTCTTATAAAGCATCTTCTTACAGATTTTATCAGAATAGTCCATTCTCAAAACAAACTGGTTCAAGACATAATCCATCACTGAATATGTATGTGTTCCAAAACATTACCCATATATGTTGCTAGGTTTACAGAATCCAGAGCTCTTTGTGTGCCTAATTATAGGTTACCATTTATCAGAAACAAGGAAAATAATTTTTATATATATGTACTATATAATAATTTGTGCATCACTGTCTAGTATTTTGGGTTCATGCATGCAGGGCAGCATTTAAGAAAAAGTGGACGTAGCAGCATTGAAAGAAGAAATAAACCAAAAAAAAAGGAGCTATTAGCATGTAATCACTACATTGTAAACCTTTACTGACTCAGCCTGTCAGATGGACTACTTTAACATTTTCAGGACACAGTTTTAAAAACAAAGTTATTCACAAGCAATTTTAGGACCTGAATTCAAGAGAACAGAATATCTGGAAATAATGGGAATTGCAGAAGTACAGTAATTCTATGGAATAAGTCAATGAATGTCTGTTTTGCAATGTTTACAACAAGGACATTTAAGTCTTCAAGAGCATTAACCTGTGTTACTTGCACTGCAAAAAGATAAAGGGAAATGGATTCCGGAAACATGGATTCTGTAAACGGATTCTTTTTTTCATTTTATTAACACTTTGGTCCAGATTAATATACTATCTTACAAGTAAAAGCAAGAGAATGCTCTTACTGATAAAATTAATTACATTTATTAAGTGTCAAAATTCCTTTCACATTTCAAGCCATCATCTCACCTACCATGAACCTCTTCTCTATATTGACAGTGGAACTTTGACACTTACAGTGTAAAGCTGGAATTGTCATTGAGAACATACCATATTATCAGACTGTATGAACTGAGATAATGCGCTTCTCTTCCTTGCCTTTTAGTTCTTCATGTGATAGCGAGAGTGTAATTTATCTACTGATTTCTTTGTAGGAGTCAAGTAAATGAATCACAAAAATTCTGAGCTCCTTTTCAAGCTCTAACCCTTACTTCCTCTGTGACTTCAGACATGTCACTTAATCTTTCTTTACTCCATTTCCCCTTGTAAAAATGGAAGCTGTAAACCATCCCCTTATTTTCCTTCTTTCACAGAGATGGCTGTTGTTCTCCAACCCTTATGTATTTCATACTGAAACACGGGCTAACTTAAAATACTATGCTGCTGACCAAAGAATTTTTCATGCAGAAATACCTGGGCTAGCTTTAATGCAGGTACCTCAGGTGTGGCAAATAGTCTAATTATGACTGCATGGAAACAAATCTCCAAGGAAGAACATGTAAGCCAAAACCTACAGTGCTGTAGTTTCACCACTATAGGTACTCTAGCTAAATTAAACAATAAAACAAAACTGTTTAGGCCACTACATGTATAAATAGGTAGTAAGTATACAGAAATCTGGAAAAAAAAAATACAATGAAATATTTCTAAGAAGGCTGCAAGATACATGAGAGACCTGACAGAACCAGGTGAATGGATATGAAACAGAACAATGAAAAGCTCTTCTTAGAGATCATATCTGTAATTAATAACATAGGTATTAATATGAAAAGGCTATAATGTCCATTCCTCAAATGGTGAGAATACATCTCCAGCTATCCCTACCCACATCTGAAGAAACAGAAGTTCATGGAAAGAAAAAAATAACAGGTATATGATGATCAAAAACTGTTCAGAGGAAAGATAAATTATAAGAAAACATAATAATGCACAGTATTTGAAAAGTAAAATTGAATACTTCTATGCTCTTTCACATAATGATAAAAAGGAACAGTCACTAAAACTGTTGATTAAGAGAAAAAAGCAAATAAAAATAAACCAATTTTGATAGCCTGCAGAGGAACTTCCTGTTGAAGGATACGCTTTGGGCCATTAGCTTGAAGAGGGTTAATGACTTATGATAAAGTACATTTTTTGTTATTATTATTGTTATTATTATTATTATTTAGAAAATCACAACTTAAAACACGTGCTGACTGTTAACTGTTAGAGTCAGGAGGACAGGTAAATCTGAAAGTATCTGCCACACATGATGTTATGAGGTTTTTTTAACTTTGCTCTGAAATATGTGATATTAGGCATTCTCAAAAGCAGAAGGCTATGAATAAAGACCAGGAAACTCATTTACCATGGTAATGTCTTTACCCTTGATATATAAATATGAATGTAATAAAAATGTCCTCGAGAAAATTATTATGCAATTTAAGTTAAGACAGTGCCAGTCTTACTGCAAGATTAGAGAAGGCTGCACATATGAACAGAATTTCCTTGTAAGGAAGCTCCAAGGGCGGGCATAATTTAATTCAGAAGTTACTTCTGGTTCTGCATATTTTACTAATTAACAAGATCTTTGCATACTGAATTTTCACAGTCAATCTGCTAACATTTCTTTTTTTCTCCCCCACCTTGTTTTTTTTCTCCTAGATCTGATGCCACAGCTAATCATCAGAACAAAATTTCAATCTACATCTGACAGTCATGCAGGTTGGTAGGTAATGTACAGTATATTGTAAGAAAACCAACCCTCTTACCCTTTTTTTTTCTTTCCAGCATTTTATCCTCGCCTAAGAAAATAGAGAGAGGCCTCTTACCAGCAAACAGAAAGTTAAATTTCCAATTTACTTTGACTGTGAACGCAACCATCTTACATTTCTCTTAACTATAAAACTTACTTGTTTTCCTTTAGCTTGCAAAAAAAAAGGTATCAAATATATCACAGGTTTCAGCGTACTGTGCTGAAAATTATAATTTCAAACTTTAAAATGAAAGGAAATCCAAACCAATTAGTTATAACTGCACTGTTTCACAACAACTGAAATTAAATGGTAAGTATTTGAAGTAATAACAATAAATAACTAAGCTTCCAAAGTGCTGTTTCCATGGAAAATCTGCATGAAAATCCAGTATAAATTCTGATTAAAACCTAACCAAGATAAACACTGCAGATTACCTAGATTCCAACTAAGTGTGACAACTGAACACTTGACAGTTTTCAATTCCAATTCTATTTCTGTCAGAATGATTCATTAATATTGAAGATTACATGATCAGAATTTGAACAATACAACTGTGTTTAAATTAGTTAAAATACAAGTGGACTTAAGAATCAGATCACAGAAAACTCTCACTCAAATGTCAGATATTACATATATGAAGGAACAAAAGTACATTCCATCCTGTTCTGTCATTATTTATAGATTAATGGTAACAAAACTTTCTGGAGACAGATGACACGCCACTGTTGAAATCTTGTTTTCAAAATGTGACAGCAAAATCCAAAAATCTATAGAGTATAATTTTCATCACAATGTCACCCACCTTTCAAAGGTCTCAGTTCAAGGTTTTATAAAGGAGAAGGAATTCCTGATTACTATATGCAAGTCTTGCCATGCAAAGTTTTTTCATGGTAATTTTGTTTTCATTCACTTATTCTTGGAATAAGATATTTATCTAGCTCTATGTTTCTATCTATTCTATCTGTACAATACTATCTTTAAAACTGAATCCAACAAAGTCATCCTACCAATTATAAAATATTGTCTTTCAAAAAATCAAAATATTTTCCAAAATACTTATTAGAATGCAATGCCAGTTTTTGCACCAACATAAAAACTTAAACAAACTGGTTTGCTTTAATTTTTGACACCGCTCAAGCACTCTTAATTTTCAATTACACTTCAATAAGTGCGATGATTTTCATTGGCTACCAAATACATTAAAAACTGTATTCAACTGTGGCTCTACAGTTTTCCCAGTATGGTTCAGACATACTCCATGTTAGCATATTTTCAGAACTCAGAATTTAATGTCTAGCAATCTACTACACCGCTATGTGTGCAGGTGAATTAACAAATTGTTTAGTTTCATTATCTTAACCACAAAAATCTCACTACAAAACAGACAATAAAATAATCATCCCAATTTAAGTACAAAGTCTAGAAAATTTTTTCTGACATTTTTCTAGTAATACCAGTATCCCTTTCCCCCCTATCACACACCCAGAAAAATTAATTGCAAAGAGATATATTCATATAAAAAACTGAGGAAAATATGTAGACACACACTTATACACATACATAACCTAATACGTCTTTTTAGATGGATAATACCATCTTCCTTTTAAGTCAATTAATCGTTTGCTGTTGAGATATACATTGTAAGCATATGTAGACTGCTGTAGTCATTCTTCAGTCATAAGTACTAGATTTGGCAATATCTTACCATGAAGAATAACACATTTTTATTGGGTCAATATGTCTATCTCAGGAACGACAAAACCCCAAGAACAATTATCCAGTTCTGTAATCTCTGAAAAACTAAAACATGCACTTAGCCAAACTAATTCATTCATTCTATAACAGAAAATACACCACTCTTCTTGCATATACCCACCAATTCCAATTGGATTAGCAAACCCATATTTCATTGGTTATCAAAAATCTGTACACTTTGACATACAATAATTTATTTTATTGTTTATGGGCAAATGAAAAGACAATGAAGTCAGTATCTGACTTCATAAAATTTTAGATGAAGGCCAATAAGTGGAGAACAGTAAAACATTCGGGTTTTATGAAACACATTTCAAATTGAAAAGATTTTTTTAAATTCTAAATAGTTTTAGATAGAAAGGAAAACAAAATCATTATTTTTTAATAGAGAATTACTATAGAATAAACAAGGATTCAGCATTTTCCCCTTCTACATAAACAGATCTTGAATTTAAATGAGATGTTCTAAAAGTACTGTATAAAATGAAGTGTGTACAGAAGGAAAGTAGTGTTCTTCTTTTCTAAATAATGAAGAATGGACTTGATACTCAGTGTTATTTTGAAAACAGTCTATACAATGTTTTTGGGGAAAAGGGCTCTAAAGTGGGGTTTTTTAATCCTAAGTTCTTTTGCTGATGTTGTACATATTAAATTCTGGGAAATTTCCTAAGTGTTGTTGAACCAAAAATGGAAGGAAATTTTATCTAAAATGAAAAGTATGGAATTTAACTCAATTACCGTCTCCCCCGCCCTCTACTGTTTCTTTTTTTTTTTGATGTTTTAACTGCTTCTGCAGTAGAGTTTTTAAATCATGTAAAAAAAAAGTGCTGGGTTTATTAGTAGTGTTATGTTCCATTATTTTGTATATCTGCATTTTAACAAACTTTAAAATAAAATAATTACAATTTTAACTATTTAATGTAGTTATTTATTTTTTTTGACTGACCTTTCAAAATCTACTTAGTATCAGTTGCTAGTGAGATTATGTGTGTGAATGTCATGTTTGCCCCTACCATTTTCCATATGCTCTGCCTCACCAACACTGCCATCCGGCGTAGTCCTTTCGTAGTTGTCCTCTGGGAGTGGAAGGGCACCCAGTCTTGGCCCTGATGAACTCTTACTGCTTGGTGTTTCTGACTCCTCCAGACCGCTGTCATAGCAACTCTGCAATGACCCTTGATGCGGGTCCTGAGGCTGACTCACAACAGAAAACGTCACTCTACGAAATGGCTGCAAGAGAAAAGATTCTGAATGTCACTGAAAAGTTCAGTCTTTGAACAACTGATTCTCAAAACATGACTTAAGCAAACTAATATTTTAACATTTACCAATTAAACAATTTTGTCTAAATTAAAGCAAACAGCAAGTACAGTCCTTAAAAGGCACAGTATCTGCGGATTTTTACTGTGATATATGGTCCAGAACCTTCACGCAGTTTTGCATAGCCTCCTTTCAAAAGGCTGCATGAACTAAGAAAGTTGGTTTATATTTATATATAAATTCTGTACCATTTCTCTTTTACTCAACAGTAATAATTTGAATGGAGTTTGTATCAGACTGCATAAAGGTACTTGACAGTGTGTGCATGTGTATGTGTAAGATTGTGTGGGTGGGTATAAATGCTTACCTGTAAACTATATTGTGGGTACTAACAACATAGCAGCACACCCATAAGCCTTTTATAAAATCACTTCCTGTGGTTTTGAAAGCTAGTTGACATGAGAGAGGAGAAAAAAAAGAAGGGTGGAAAAAAAAAGGTTCAGTCTTTTAGCTCCTTTGCTATAAAATTGAGTGCCTGGAGACAGGGTGTGTTGCCAGCTGACTTAATAAAGCCTTTAAAGTACTGCGAGCACAGCTGACACCACATGTTTCCACTGGGATTGTACAAACATAGACAGTTAGAGATTCATGTTCATTCAAAATGACAGATATTACTGTTGCTCTGGAAGCCTACATACTGAACTCTAGCACCAGTGAGCATCCTAGGAAGTGGGAGAGTCGATCCTTCACATTTCAGAGGACACTGAGGGCAGGAGGGATTTTTAGTAAGAATCCAGGGGATTCGCCTACGATTTGAACTACACTCAAGCAGTAATGACACATTGCAAATAATTTAATGATACATTTGAAATAACTTACTATTCACAAGGCTAGAAAACCACAGAAAAATATCTTTTGTTCTAGAAAACACCTTCTAAAACAAACACCAATAGATCCATTTTATAAGACACTATGCAGACTTTCCTATGTTTAAAATGTGAAGTCTAAGAGTGCTGCCCACCTTTGGATTCAGATGTGTTTCAAGCCCTATGTTAGAATGAGATACAGGCATACATCATCCTCACTGGCACCTCTGGTCACTATAGGGTGGAAATGTGTATACTGGCCAGAAGGGAGGAAACAGGAAGTACAACCAAATACACAAGCCCTGAAGAATAGAAGTCCACATTAAATTTACAAGTAGAGGGGCAGGCGGAGTTTCCGTTAGAATTTTTACAGTTTTTTTTTGAGGATACAAAGTTTTGAAGATATAAAGATATTCAGTGTTGATGATATCTATAGGTTGAACTACAAATATAACACTAAGTCTTCTTGGCACAAGTAGATCAAAAGTTTATAAATGTGAGTGTTGCTAGAAATATGAGAAAATTCTAAGGGAAAAGTCATGGTATTCTCATGGTGAGTTTTTGACCTTTTAAAGTTTCCTTCTATTCTTCAGCTGCAAAGTGCTTTTATACCAATTTAATTTAGAGCTTTGTATCATATCAAATGCAAGGAGAACAGAGGAGCAAAATAAAAGAATCAAGAGTACAAATAGTGCACATTAAAAGACCACATTAAAATAGTTACTACTCCTTTCACTAATGTGGAAATAGTAGAAAGCATAGAGGAGAATTAGAACTGCTATGTTGAGATCCTATATCTACAATATACAATTTGGTTATCTTTTCCCCATAGATGCTTAGTAAGATCTTTCCCTTCCAGGGGTATTCAGAAGGAATCCCTTTGTTGAACTGCACAGGAATTCTAAAAGCTTTCCTACTGGTTCTGAATCATGCTGGAAGGATAAAGCCCTTTCACAGTAGTCTGTCCTGCAAAGCATCTGCATCATTTTTATAGTATTTTTATATTTCAGTAATATCTTGTGTTTTGTGTTATTGATAATTTACACACATGTTAATTCCCTGAGAGAAATAACTAAATAAATGTAAAGAAAGGAAAAGCATCTTTATCTAAGCTGTAGTTTTAGATGTAGGCAACCAATTTTCATTTGTCTTTTTTTTTTAAAACTTATGGAAGTAGTGATTTCTCTTCACATGCTTTCCACTGATGGACTTCTAAGTATATAATAAGATGTCAAACAAAGACAATACTTCATATCTTGCAAACAGCCTCTGTTGTTTCTTTCCAATATGATTATTCTCAGATCACTTAAGAATACTTGCAATTAGATGTTAAGGTTTCACTAGTCTGGTAACGTTTATTATTCTCTTTACACTGACCAAACTCACAGGACCTTTCCACTGTCATGCCATTCAGGTTACATTTATTTCTTCATGCTATTGCCATGCCAGG